>NC_068437.1:59836345-59916345 GCF_023373465.1 Oncorhynchus keta
TGGCCTGACCTGGCCTGACCTGGCCTGGCCTGGCCTGGCCCTGGCCTGGCCTGGCCTGAGCTGGCCTGGGCCTGGCCCTGGCCCTGGCCCTGGCCCTGGCCTGGCCTGGCCTGGCCTGGCCTGGCCTGGCCTGGCCTGGCCTGGCCTGGCCTGGCCTGGCCTGGCCTGGCCTGGCCTGGCCCTGGCCTGGCCCTGGCCTGGCCCTGGCCCTGGCCTGGCCTGGCCTGGCCTGGCCTGGCCTGGCCCTGGCCTGGCCCTGGCCTGGCCTGGCCCTGGCCCTGGCCTGGCCTGGCCTGGCCTGGCCTGGCCTGGCCTGGCCCTGGCCCTGGCCTGGCCTGGCCTGGCCTGGCCTGGCCTGGCCTGGCCTGGCCTGGCCCCTGGCCTGGCCTGGCCTGGCCCTGGCCTGGCCCTGGCCTGGCCTGGCCTGGCCTGGCCTGGCCTGGCCCTGGCCTGGCCTGGCCCTGGCCTGGCCTGGCCTGGCCTGGCCCTGGCCCTGGCCTGGCCTGGCCTGGCTGGCCCTGGCCTGGCCTGGCCTGGCCTGGCCCTGGCCTGGCCTGGCCCTGGCCTGGCCTGGCCTGGCCTGGCCTGGCCTGGCCTGCCCTGGCCCTGACCTGGCCTGGCCTGGCCCCTGGCCTGGCCTGGCCTGGCCTGGCCTGGCCTGGCCTGGCCTGGCCTGGCCTGGCCTGGCCTGGCCTGGCCTGGCCTGGCCTGGCCTGGCCCTGGCCTGGCCCTGGCCTGGCCTGGCCTGGCCTGGCCTGGCCCTGGCCCTGGCCCTGGCCTGGCCTGGCCTGGCCCTGGCCCTGGCCTGGCCCTGGCCTGGCCCTGGCCTGGCCTGGCCTGGCCCTGGCCTGGCCTGGCCTGGCCTGGCCCTGGCCTGGCCCTGGCCTGGCCCTGGCCCTGGCCTGGCCTGGCCCTGGCCTGGCCTGGCCCTGGCCCCCTGGCCTGGCCTGGCCTGGCCTGGCCTGGCCTGGCCTGGCCTGGCCTGGCCTGGCCTGGCCTGGCCTGGCCTGGCCTGGCCTGGCCTGGCCTGGCCTGGCCTGGCCTGGCCTGGCCTGGCCTGGCCTGGCCTGGCCTGGCCTGGCCCTGGCCCTGGCCCTGGCCTGGCCTGGCCTGGCCTGGCCTGGCCTGGCCTGGCCTGGCCCTGGCCTGGCCTGGCCTGGCCTGGCCCTGGCCTGGCCTGGCCTGGCCTGGCCTGGCCTGGCCTGGCCTGGCCCTGGCCCTGGCCTGGCCCTGGCCCTGGCCTGGCCTGGCCTGGCCTGGCCTGGCCCTGGCCTGGCCTGGCCTGGCCTGGCCTGGCCTGGCCTGGCCTGGCCTGGCCTGGCCCTGGCCTGGCCTGGCCTGGCCTGGCCTGGCCTGGCCTGGCCCTGGCCTGGCCTGGCCTGGCCTGGCCTGGCCTGGCCTGGCCCTGGCCCTGGCCCTGGCCTGGCCTGGCCTGGCCTGGCCTGGCCTGGCCTGGCCTGGCCTGGCCTGGCCTGGCCTGGCCTGGCCTGGCCTGGCCTGGCCTGGCCTGGCCTGGCCTGGCCTGGCCTGGCCTGGCCTGGCCCTGGCCTGGCCTGGCCTGGCCTGGCCTGGCCTGGCCTGGCCTGGCCCCTGGCCTGGCCTGGCCCTGGCCCTGGCCTGGCCTGGCCTGGCCTGGCCTGGCCTGGCCTGGCCTGGCCTGGCCTGGCCTGGCCCTGGCCTGGCCTGGCCCTGGCCTGGCCGGCCTGGCCTGGCCTGGCCTGGCCTGGCCTGGCCCTGGCCTGGCCTGGCCTGGCCCTGGCTGGCCCTGGCCTGGCCCTGGCCCCTGGCCTGGCCTGGCCTGGCCCCCTGGCCTGGCCTGGCCTGGCCTGGCCCTGGCCTGGCCTGGCCTGGCCTGGCCTGGCCTGGCCTGGCCTGGCCTGGCCCTGGCCTGGCCTGGCCTGGCCTGGCCCTGGCCCTGGCCTGGCCTGGCCTGGCCCTGGCCCCTGGCCTGGCCCTGGCCTGGCCTGGCCTGGCCTGGCCTGGCCTGGCCTGGCCTGGCCTGGCCCTGGCCTGGCCCCTGGCCTGGCCTGGCCTGGCCTGGCCTGGCCCCTGGCCTGGCCTGGCCTGGCCTGGCCTGGCCCTGGCCCCTGGCCTGGCCTGGCCTGGCCTGGCCCTGGCCCCTGGCCTGGCCTGGCCTGGCCTGGCCTGGCCTGGCCTGGCCTGACCTGGCCTGGCCTGGCCTGGCCCTGGCCTGGCCTGGCCTGGCCTGGCCTGGCCTGGCCTGGCCTGGCCTGGCCTGGCCTGGCCTGGCCTGGCCTGGCCTGGCCTGGCCCTGGCCTGGCCTGGCCCTGGCCTGGCCTGGCCTGGCCCTGGCCTGGGCCTGGCCTGCCTGGCCTGGCCTGGCCTGGCCTGGCCCTGGCCTGGCCTGGCCTGGCCTGGCCTGGCCTGGCCTGGCCTGGCCTGGCCTGGCCTGGCCTGGCCTGGCCTGGCCTGGCCTGGCCTGGCCTGGCCTGGCCTGGCCTGGCCTGGCCTGGCCTGGCCCTGGCCTGGCCTGGCCTGGCCTGGCCTGGCCCTGGCCTGGCCCTGGCCCTGGCCTGGCCTGGCCTGGCCCTGGCCTGGCCTGGCCTGGCCTGGCCTGGCCTGGCCCTGGCCTGGCCTGGCCCTGGCCTGGCCTGGCCTGGCCTGGCCTGGCCCTGGCCTGGCCTGGCCCTGGCCTGGCCTGGCCTGGCCTGGCCTGGCCTGGCCTGGCCTGGCCTGGCCTGGCCCTGGCCTGGCCTGGCCTGGCCCTGGCCCTGGCCTGGCCTGGCCTGGCCTGGCCTGGCCTGGCCTGGCCTGGCCTGGCCCTGGCCTGGCCTGGCCTGGCCTGGCCTGGCCTGGCCCTGGCCCTGGCCTGGCCTGGCCTGGCCTGGCCTGGCCTGGCCTGGCCTGGCCCTGGCCCTGGCCTGGCCTGGCCTGGCCTGGCCTGGCCTGGCCCTGGCCTGGCCTGGCCTGGCCTGGCCTGGCCTGGCCTGGCCTGGCCTGGCCCTGGCCTGGCCTGGCCTGGCCTGGCCTGGCCTGGCCTGGCCTGGCCCTGGCCTGGCCTGGCCTGGCCTGGCCTGGCCTGGCCCTGGCCTGGCCTGGCCTGGCCTGGCCTGGCCTGGCCTGGCCCTGGCCTGGCCCTGGCCTGGCCTGGCCCTGGCCTGGCCTGGCCTGGCCTGGCCTGGCCTGGCCTGGCCTGGCCTGGCCTGGCCTGGCCTGGCCTGGCCTGGCCTGGCCTGGCCTGGCCTGGCCTGGCCTGGCCTGGCCCTGGCCTGGCCTGGCCTGGCCTGGCCTGGCCTGGCCTGGCCTGGCCTGGCCTGGCCTGGCCCTGGCCTGGCCTGGCCCTGGCCTGGCCTGGCCTGGCCTGGCCTGGCCTGGCCTGGCCTGGCCTGGCCTGGCCTGGCCCTGGCCCCTGGCCTGGCCTGGCCCTGGCCTGGCCTGGCCCTGGCCTGGCCCTGGCCTGGCCCTGGCCTGGCCTGGCCTGGCCTGGCCCTGGCCCTGGCCTGGCCTGGCCTGGCCTGGCCTGGCCTGGCCCTGGCCTGGCCTGGCCTGGCCTGGCCTGGCCTGGCCTGGCCTGGCCTGGCCTGGCCTGGCCTGGCCCTGGCCCTGGCCTGGCCTGGCCCTGGCCTGGCCTGGCCTGGCCTGGCCTGGCCTGGCCTGGCCTGGCCTGGCCTGGCCTGGCCCTGGCCTGGCCTGGCCTGGCCTGGCCTGGCCTGGCCTGGCCTGGCCTGGCCTGGCCTGGCCTGGCCTGGCCTGGCCTGGCCTGGCCCCTGGCCCTGGCCTGGCCTGGCCTGGCCTGGCCTGGCCTGGCCTGGCCTGGCCTGGCCTGGCCTGGCCCTGGCCTGGCCTGGCCTGGCCTGGCCTGGCCTGGCCTGGCCTGGCCTGGCCCTGGCCTGGCCTGGCCTGGCCTGGCCTGGCCTGGCCTGGCCTGGCCTGGCCCTGGCCTGGCCTGGCCCTGGCCTGGCCTGGCCTGGCCCCTGGCCCTGGCCCTGGCCTGGCCTGGCCTGGCCTGGCCTGGCCTGGCCTGGCCTGGCCTGGCCTGGCCCTGGCCTGGCCTGGCCTGGCCTGGCCTGGCCTGGCCTGGCCTGGCCCTGGCCTGGCCTGGCCTGGCCTGGCCTGGCCTGGCCTGGCCTGGCCTGGCCTGGCCTGGCCTGGCCTGGCCTGGCCCTGGCCTGGCCTGGCCTGGCCTGAGCCTGGCCTGGCCTGGCCTGGCCTGGCCTGGCCCTGGCCTGGCCCCTGGCCTGGCCTGGCCTGGCCTGGCCTGGCCTGGCCTGGCCTGGCCTGGCCCTGGCCTGGCCTGGCCTGGCCTGGCCTGGCCTGGCCCTGGCCTGGCCTGGCCTGGCCTGGCCCTGGCCTGGCCTGGCCTGGCCTGGCCTGGCCTGGCCTGGCCTGGCCTGGCCTGGCCCTGGCCTGGCCTGGCCTGGCCTGGCCTGGCCTGGCCTGGCCTGGCCTGGCCTGGCCTGGCCTGGCCTGGCCTGGCCTGGCCTGGCCCTGGCCCTGGCCTGGCCTGGCCTGGCCTGGCCCTGGCCTGGCCTGAGCCTGGCCTGGCCTGGCCTGGCCTGGCCTGGCCTGGCCTGGCCTGGCCTGGCCTGGCCTGGCCTGGCCTGGCCTGGCCTGGCCTGGCCTGGCCCTGGCCTGGCCTGGCCTGGCCTGGCCTGGCCTGGCCTGGCCTGGCCCCTGGCCTGGCCTGGCCTGGCCTGGCCCTGGCCTGGCCTGGCCCTGGCCTGGCCTGGCCTGGCCTGGCCTGGCCTGGCCTGGCCCTGGCCTGGCCTGGCCTGGCCTGGCCTGGCCTGGCCTGGCCTGGCCTGGCCTGGCCTGGCCTGGCCTGGCCTGGCCTGGCCTGGCCTGGCCTGGCCCTGGCCTGGCCTGGCCTGGCCTGGCCTGGCCTGGCCTGGCCTGGCCTGGCCTGGCCTGGCCTGGCCTGGCCTGGCCTGGCCTGGCCTGGCCTGGCCTGGCCTGGCCCTGGCCTGGCCTGGCCTGGCCTGGCCTGGCCTGGCCTGGCCTGGCCTGGCCTGGCCTGGCCTGGCCTGGCCTGGCCTGGCCTGGCCTGGCCCTGGCCTGGCCTGGCCTGGCCTGGCCTGGCCCTGGCCTGGCCTGGCCTGGCCCTGGCCCTGGCCTGGCCTGGCCTGGCCTGGCCTGGCCTGGCCTGGCCTGGCCTGGCCTGGCCTGGCCTGGCCTGGCCTGGCCTGGCCTGGCCTGGCCTGGCCTGGCCTGGCCTGGCCTGGCCTGGCCTGGCCTGGCCCTGGCCTGGCCTGGCCTGGCCTGGCCTGGCCTGGCCCCTGGCCTGGCCTGGCCTGGCCTGGCCTGGCCTGGCCTGGCCTGGCCTGGCCTGGCCTGGCCTGGCCTGGCCTGGCCTGGCCCTGGCCCTGGCCCTGGCCCTGGCCTGGCCTGGCCTGGCCTGGCCTGGCCTGGCCCTGGCCTGGCCTGGCCTGGCCTGGCCTGGCCTGGCCTGGCCCTGGCCTGGCCTGGCCTGGCCTGGCCTGGCCTGGCCTGGCCTGGCCTGGCCTGGCCTGGCCTGGCCCTGGCCTGGCCCTGGCCTGGCCTGGCCTGGCCTGGCCTGGCCTGGCCTGGCCCTGGCCTGGCCCTGGCCTGGCCCTGGCCCTGGCCTGGCCCTGGCCTGGCCCTGGCCCTGGCCTGGCCTGGCCTGGCCTGGCCTGGCCTGGCCTGGCCTGGCCTGGCCTGGCCTGGCCTGGCCTGGCCTGAGCCTGGCCTGGCCTGGCCTGGCCCTGGCCTGGCCTGGCCCTGGCCCCTGGCCTGGCCTGGCCTGGCCTGGCCCTGGCCTGGCCCTGGCCTGGCCTGGCCTGGCCTGGCCTGGCCCTGGCCTGGCCTGGCCTGGCCTGGCCTGGCCCTGGCCTGGCCTGGCCTGGCCTGGCCTGGCCTGGCCTGGCCTGGCCTGGCCTGGCCTGGCCTGGCCCTGGCCTGGCCTGGCCTGGCCTGGCCCTGGCCTGGCCTGGCCTGGCCTGGCCTGGCCTGGCCCTGGCCTGGCCTGGCCTGGCCTGGCCTGGCCTGGCCTGGCCTGGCCTGGCCTGGCCTGGCCCTGGCCTGGCCTGGCCTGGCCCTGGCCTGGCCTGGCCCTGGCCTGGCCCTGGCCTGGCCTGGCCCTGGCCCTGGCCTGGCCTGGCCTGGCCTGGCCTGGCCTGGCCTGGCCTGGCCTGGCCTGGCCCTGGCCTGGCCTGGCCTGGCCTGGCCCTGGCCTGGCCTGGCCTGGCCTGGCCCCCTGGCCTGGCCTGGCCTGGCCCCTGGCCTGGCCTGGCCTGGCCTGGCCTGGCCTGGCCTGGCCTGGCCTGGCCTGGCCCTGGCCTGGCCCTGGCCTGGCCCCTGGCCTGGCCTGGCCTGGCCTGGCCTGGCCCTGGCCTGGCCTGGCCTGGCCTGGCCTGGCCTGGCCTGGCCTGGCCTGGCCTGGCCTGGCCTGGCCTGGCCCCTGGCCTGGCCTGGCCTGGCCTGGCCTGGCCCTGGCCTGGCCCTGGCCTGGCCTGGCCTGGCCTGGCCTGGCCTGGCCTGGCCTGGCCTGGCCTGGCCTGGCCCTGGCCTGGCCCTGGCCTGGCCTGGCCTGGCCCTGGCCTGGCCTGGCCTGGCCTGGCCTGGCCTGGCCTGGCCTGGCCTGGCCTGGCCTGGCCTGGCCCCTGGCCTGGCCTGGCCCTGGCCTGGCCTGGCCTGGCCCTGGCCTGGCCTGGCCTGGCCCTGGCCTGGCCTGGCCTGGCCTGGCCTGGCCTGGCCTGGCCTGGCCTGGCCTGGCCTGGCCTGGCCTGGCCTGGCCCTGGCCTGGCCTGGCCTGGCCTGGCCTGGCCTGGCCTGGCCTGGCCCTGGCCTGGCCTGGCCTGGCCTGGCCTGGCCTGGCCCCTGGCCTGGCCTGGCCTGGCCTGGCCTGGCCCTGGCCTGGCCTGGCCTGGCCTGGCCTGGCCTGGCCTGGCCTGGCCTGGCCTGGCCTGGCCCTGGCCTGGCCTGGCCTGGCCTGGCCTGGCCTGGCCTGGCCTGGCCTGGCCTGGCCTGGCCTGGCCCTGGCCTGGCCTGGCCTGGCCTGGCCTGGCCTGGCCTGGCCTGGCCTGGCCTGGCCTGGCCTGGCCTGGCCTGGCCTGGCCTGGCCTGGCCTGGCCTGGCCCTGGCCTGGCCTGGCCTGGCCTGGCCTGGCCTGGCCTGGCCTGGCCTGGCCTGGCCTGGCCTGGCCTGGCCTGGCCTGGCCTGGCCTGGCCTGGCCTGGCCTGGCCTGGCCTGGCCTGGCCTGGCCTGGCCTGGCCTGGCCTGGCCCTGGCCCTGGCCTGGCCTGGCCTGGCCTGGCCTGGCCTGGCCTGGCCTGGCCTGGCCTGGCCCTGGCCTGGCCCTGGCCTGGCCTGGCCTGGCCTGGCCTGGCCTGGCCTGGCCTGGCCTGGCCTGGCCCTGGCCTGGCCTGGCCCTGGCCTGGCCTGGCCTGGCCTGGCCTGGCCTGGCCTGGCCTGGCCTGGCCTGGCCTGGCCTGGCCTGGCCTGGCCCTGGCCTGGCCTGGCCTGGCCTGGCCTGGCCTGGCCTGGCCTGGCCTGGCCTGGCCTGGCCTGGCCTGGCCTGGCCCCTGGCCTGGCCTGGCCTGGCCTGGCCTGGCCTGGCCTGGCCTGGCCCCTGGCCTGGCCTGGCCCTGGCCTGGCCTGGCCTGGCCTGGCCTGGCCTGGCCTGGCCTGGCCTGGCCTGGCCTGGCCTGGCCTGGCCTGGCCTGGCCCTGGCCCTGGCCTGGCCTGGCCTGGCCTGGCCTGGCCTGGCCTGGCCTGGCCCTGGCCTGGCCTGGCCTGGCCTGGCCTGGCCTGGCCCTGGCCTGGCCTGGCCTGGCCTGGCCCTGGCCTGGCCTGGCCTGGCCTGGCCCTGGCCCTGGCCTGGCCCTGGCCTGGCCTGGCCTGGCCCTGGCCTGGCCTGGCCTGGCCTGGCCTGGCCTGGCCCTGGCCTGGCCTGGCCTGGCCCTGGCCTGGCCTGGCCTGGCCCTGGCCTGGCCTGGCCTGGCCCTGGCCTGGCCTGGCCTGGCCTGGCCTGGCCTGGCCTGGCCTGGCCTGGCCTGGCCTGGCCTGGCCTGGCCTGGCCTGGCCTGGCCTGGCCCTGGCCTGGCCTGGCCTGGCCTGGCCTGGCCTGGCCCTGGCCCTGGCCTGAGCCTGGCCTGGCCTGGCCTGGCCTGGCCTGGCCTGGCCTGGCCTGGCCTGGCCTGGCCTGGCCTGGCCTGGCCTGGCCCTGGCCTGGCCCTGGCCTGGCCTGGCCTGGCCTGGCCTGGCCTGGCCCTGGCCTGGCCTGGCCCTGGCCTGGCCTGGCCTGGCCCTGGCCTGGCCTGGCCTGGCCTGGCCCTGGCCTGGCCCTGGCCTGGCCTGGCCTGGCCTGGCCTGGCCTGGCCTGGCCTGGCCTGGCCTGGCCTGGCCCTGGCCTGGCCTGGCCTGGCCTGGCCTGGCCCTGGCCTGGCCTGGCCTGGCCTGGCCTGGCCCCTGGCCCCTGGCCTGGCCTGGCCTGGCCCTGGCCTGGCCTGGCCCTGGCCTGGCCCTGGCCTGGCCTGGCCCTGGCCCTGGCCTGGCCTGGCCTGGCCCTGGCCTGGCCTGGCCCTGGCCTGGCCCCTGGCCTGGCCTGGCCTGGCCCTGGCCTGGCCTGGCCTGGCCTGGCCTGGCCTGGCCTGGCCTGGCCTGGCCCTGGCCTGGCCTGGCCTGGCCTGGCCTGGCCTGGCCTGGCCTGGCCTGGCCTGGCCTGGCCTGGCCTGGCCCTGGCCCTGGCCCCTGGCCTGGCCTGGCCTGGCCTGGCCTGGCCTGGCCCTGGCCTGGCCTGGCCTGGCCTGGCCTGGCCTGGCCTGGCCTGGCCTGGCCTGGCCCTGGCCTGGCCTGGCCCTGGCCTGGCCTGGCCTGGCCTGGCCTGGCCTGGCCTGGCCTGGCCTGGCCCTGGCCTGGCCTGGCCCTGGCCCCCTGGCCCTGGCCTGGCCCTGGCCCTGGCCCTGGCCTGGCCTGGCCTGGCCCTGGCCTGGCCTGGCCTGGCCTGGCCCCTGGCCTGGCCTGGCCTGGCCTGGCCTGGCCTGGCCTGGCCTGGCCTGGCCTGGCCTGGCCTGGCCTGGCCTGGCCTGGCCTGGCCTGGCCTGGCCTGGCCCTGGCCTGGCCCTGGCCCTGGCCTGGCCTGGCCTGGCCTGGCCCTGGCCTGGCCTGGCCTGGCCTGGCCCTGGCCTGGCCCCTGGCCTGGCCCCTGGCCTGGCCCTGGCCCTGGCCTGGCCTGGCCTGGCCTGGCCTGGCCCTGGCCTGGCCTGGCCTGGCCTGGCCTGGCCTGGCCCCTGGCCTGGCCTGGCCTGGCCTGGCCTGGCCTGGCCCTGGCCCCTGGCCTGGCCTGGCCCTGGCCTGGCCCTGGCCTGGCCCTGGCCTGGCCTGGCCTGGCCTGGCCTGGCCTGGCCTGGCCTGGCCTGGCCTGGCCTGGCCCTGGCCTGGCCTGGCCTGGCCTGGCCTGGCCTGGCCTGGCCTGGCCTGGCCTGGCCTGGCCTGGCCTGGCCTGGCCTGGCCTGGCCTGGCCTGGCCTGGCCCCCCTGGCCTGGCCTGGCCTGGCCCTGGCCTGGCCTGGCCTGGCCTGGCCCTGGCCTGGCCTGGCCTGGCCTGGCCTGGCCTGGCCTGGCCCTGGCCTGGCCTGGCCTGGCCTGGCCTGGCCTGGCCTGGCCTGGCCCTGAGCCTGGCCTGGCCTGGCCTGGCCCTGGCCTGGCCCTGGCCCCTGGCCTGGCCTGGCCCTGGCCTGGCCTGGCCTGGCCTGGCCTGGCCTGGCCTGGCCTGGCCTGGCCTGGCCTGGCCTGGCCTGGCCTGGCCTGGCCTGGCCTGGCCTGGCCTGGCCTGGCCTGGCCTGGCCCTGGCCTGGCCTGGCCTGGCCTGGCCTGGCCTGGCCCTGGCCTGGCCTGGCCCTGGCCCCTGGCCTGGCCTGGCCTGGCCCTGGCCCAGGCCTGGCCTGGCCTGGCCTGGCCTGGCCTGGCCCTGGCCTGGCCTGGCCTGGCCTGGCCTGGCCTGGCCCTGGCCTGGCCCTGGCCTGGCCTGGCCTGGCCTGGCCTGGCCTGGCCTGGCCTGGCCTGGCCTGGCCCTGGCCTGGCCTGGCCTGGCCTGGCCTGGCCTGGCCTGGCCCTGGCCTGGCCCTGGCCTGGCCTGGCCTGGCCTGGCCTGGCCTGGCCCAAGGGCCCCTGGCCTGGCCCTGGCCTGGCCTGGCCCTGGCCTGGCCCTGGCCTGGCCTGGCTTGAAGGCCTGGCCTGGCCTGGCCTGGCCTGGCCTGGCCTGGCCTGGCCTGGCCTGGCCTGGCCTGGCCTGGCCTGGCCCTGGCCTGGCCTGGCCCTGGCCTGGCCCTGGCCCTGGCCTGGCCTGGCCTGGCCTGGCCTGGCCTGGCCTGGCCTGGCCCTGGCCTGGCCCTGGCCCTGGCCTGGCCTGGCCCTGGCCTGGCCTGGCCTGGCCTGGCCTGGCCTGGCCTGGCCTGGCCTGGCCTGGCCTGGCCCTGGCCTGGCCCTGGCCTGGCCTGGCCTGGCCTGGCCTGGCCTGGCCCTGGCCTGGCCCTGGCCCTGGCCTGGCCCTGGCCTGGCCCTGGCCTGGCCTGGCCTGGCCTGGCCTGGCCTGGCCTGGCCTGGCCCTGGCCTGGCCTGGCCCTGGCCTGGCCTGGCCTGGCCTGGCCTGGCCTGGCCTGGCCTGGCCCTGGCCTGGCCTGGCCTGGCCTGGCCCTGGCCCTGGCCTGGCCTGGCCCTGGCCTGGCCTGGCCTGGCCCCTGGCCCTGGCCTGGCCTGGCCCTGGCCCTGGCCTGGCCTGGCCTGACCCTGGCCTGGCCCCTGGCCTGGCCCTGGCCTGGCCTGGCCTGGCCTGGCCTGGCCTGGCCCTGGCCTGGCCTGGCCTGGCCTGGGCCTGGCCCTGGCCCTGGCCTGGCCTGGCCTGGCCTGGCCTGGCCTGGCCTGGCCTGGCCTGGCCCTGGCCCCCTGGCCTGGCCTGGCCTGGCCTGGCCCTGGCCTGGCCTGGCCTGGCCTGGCCTGGCCTGGCCTGGCCTGGCCTGGCCTGGCCTGGCCTGGCCTGGCCTGGCCTGGCCTGGCCTGGCCTGGCCTGGCCCTGGCCTGGCCTGGCCTGGCCTGGCCTGGCCTGGCCTGGCCTGGCCTGGCCTGGCCTGGCCTGGCCTGGCCCTGGCCTGGCCTGGCCCCTGGCCTGGCCTGGCCTGGCCTGGCCTGGCCTGGCCTGGCCTGGCCTGGCCTGGCCTGGCCTGGCCTGGCCTGGCCTGGCCTGGCCTGGCCTGGCCTGGCCTGGCCCCTGGCCTGGCCTGGCCTGGCCTGGCCTGGCCTGGCCTGGCCTGGCCCTGGCCTGGCCTGGCCTGGCCCCTGGCCTGGCCTGGCCTGGCCTGGCCTGGCCTGGCCCTGGCCTGGCCTGGCCTGGCCTGGCCTGGCCTGGCCTGGCCTGGCCTGGCCTGGCCTGGCCTGGCCTGGCCTGGCCTGGCCCTGGCCTGGCCTGGCCTGGCCTGGCCTGGCCTGGCCTGGCCTGGCCTGGCCTGGCCCTGGCCTGGCCTGGCCTGGCCTGGCCTGGCCTGGCCTGGCCTGGCCTGGCCTGGCCTGGCCTGGCCTGGCCTGGCCTGGCCTGGCCTGGCCTGGCCTGGCCTGGCCTGGCCTGGCCCTGGCCTGGCCTGGCCTGGCCTGGCCTGGCCTGGCCTGGCCTGGCCTGGCCTGGCCCTGGCCTGGCCTGGCCTGGCCCTGGCCTGGCCTGGCCTGGCCTGGCCTGGCCTGGCCTGGCCTGGCCTGGCCCTGGCCTGGCCTGGCCTGGCCTGGCCTGGCCCTGGCCTGGCCTGGCCTGGCCTGGCCTGGCCTGGCCTGGCCTGGCCTGGCCTGGCCTGGCCTGGCCCCTGGCCCTGGCCTGGCCTGGCCTGGCCCTGGCCTGGCCTGGCCTGGCCTGGCCTGGCCTGGCCTGGCCTGGCCTGGCCTGGCCTGGCCCTGGCCTGGCCTGGCCTGGCCTGGCCTGGCCTGGCCTGGCCTGGCCTGGCCCTGGCCTGGCCTGGCCTGGCCCTGGCCTGGCCTGGCCTGGCCTGGCCCTGGCCCTGGCCTGGCCTGGCCTGGCCTGGCCTGGCCTGGCCTGGCCTGGCCTGGCCTGGCCTGGCCTGGCCTGGCCTGGCCTGGCCTGGCCTGGCCTGGCCTGGCCTGGCCCTGGCCTGGCCTGGCCTGGCCTGGCCTGGCCTGGCCTGGCCTGGCCTGGCCTGGCCTGGCCTGGCCTGGCCTGGCCTGGCCTGGCCTGGCCTGGCCTGGCCTGGCCTGGCCTGGCCTGGCCTGGCCTGGCCTGGCCTGGCCCTGGCCTGGCCTGGCCTGGCCTGGCCTGGCCCTGGCCCTGGCCTGGCCTGGCCTGGCCCTGGCCTGGCCTGGCCTGGCCTGGCCCTGGCCTGGCCTGGCCTGGCCTGGCCTGGCCTGGCCTGGCCTGGCCTGGCCTGGCCTGGCCTGGCCTGGCCTGGCCTGGCCTGGCCCTGGCCTGGCCTGGCCTGGCCTGGCCTGGCCCTGGCCTGGCCTGGCCTGGCCTGGCCTGGCCTGGCCTGGCCTGGCCTGGCCTGGCCTGGCCTGGCCTGGCCTGGCCTGGCCTGGCCTGGCCTGGCCTGGCCCTGGCCTGGCCTGGCCTGGCCTGGCCTGGCCTGGCCTGGCCTGGCCTGGCCTGGCCTGGCCCTGGCCTGGCCTGGCCTGGCCTGGCCTGGCCTGGCCTGGCCTGGCCTGGCCTGGCCTGGCCTGGCCTGGCCTGGCCTGGCCTGGCCTGGCCTGGCCTGGCCTGGCCCTGGCCTGGCCTGGCCTGGCCTGGCCTGGCCTGGCCTGGCCTGGCCTGGCCTGGCCTGGCCTGGCCTGGCCTGGCCTGGCCTGGCCTGGCCCTGGCCTGGCCTGGCCTGGCCTGGCCTGGCCTGGCCTGGCCTGGCCTGGCCTGGCCTGGCCTGGCCCTGGCCTGGCCTGGCCTGGCCTGGCCTGGCCCTGGCCTGGCCTGGCCTGGCCTGGCCTGGCCTGGCCTGGCCTGGCCTGGCCTGGCCTGGCCTGGCCTGGCCTGGCCCTGGCCTGGCCTGGCCTGGCCCTGGCCTGGCCTGGCCTGGCCTGGCCTGGCCTGGCCTGGCCTGGCCTGGCCTGGCCTGGCCTGGCCTGGCCTGGCCTGGCCTGGCCCTGGCCCTGGCCTGGCCTGGCCCTGGCCTGGCCTGGCCTGGCCTGGCCTGGCCCTGGCCTGGCCCTGGCCTGGCCTGGCCTGGCCTGGCCTGGCCTGGCCTGGCCTGGCCTGGCCTGGCCTGGCCTGGCCTGGCCCTGGCCTGGCCTGGCCTGGCCTGGCCTGGCCTGGCCCTGGCCTGGCCCTGGCCTGGCCTGGCCTGGCCTGGCCTGGCCTGGCCTGGCCTGGCCTGGCCTGGCCTGGCCTGGCCTGGCCTGGCCTGGCCTGGCCTGGCCTGGCCTGGCCTGGCCCTGGCCATGCCTGGCCCTGGCCTATTCAAGCCTGGCCCCTGGCCTGGCCTGGCCTGGCCTGGCCCCTGGCCTGGCCTGGCCTGGCCTGGCCTGGCCTGGCCTGGCCTGGCCTGGCCTGGCCCTGGCCCTGGCCTGGCCTGGCCCCCTGGCCCTGGCCTGGCCCTGGCCTGGCCTGGCCTGGCCTGGCCTGGCCTGGCCTGGCCCCTGGCCCTGGCCTGGCCTGGCCCTGGCCTGGCCTGGCCTGGCCCTGGCCCTGGCCTGGCCCTGGCCTGGCCTGGCCCTGGCCCCTGGCCTGGCCTGGCCTGGCCTGGCCTGGCCTGGCCCTGGCCCTGGCCTGGCCTGGCCTGGCCTGGCCTGGCCTGGCCTGGCCCTGGCCTGGCCCTGGCCTGGCCCTGGCCCTGGCCCTGGCCCTGGCCTGGCCTGGCCTGGCCTGGCCTGGCCTGGCCTGGCCTGGCCTGGCCTGGCCTGGCCTGGCCTGGCCTGGCCTGGCCTGGCCTGGCCTGGCCTGGCCTGGCCTGGCCTGGCCTGGCCTGGCCTGGCCCTGGCCTGGCCTGGCCTGGCCTGGCCTGGCCTGGCCTGGCCTGGCCTGGCCTGGCCTGGCCTGGCCTGGCCTGGCCTGGCCTGGCCTGGCCTGGCCTGGCCTGGCCTGGCCTGGCCTGGCCTGGCCCTGGCCTGGCCCTGGCCTGGCCTGGCCTGGCCCTGGCCCCTGGCCTGGCCCTGGCCTGGCCTGGCCTGGCCTGGCCTGGCCTGGCCTGGCCTGGCCTGGCCTGGCCTGGCCTGGCCTGGCCCTGGCCTGGCCTGGCCTGGCCTGGCCTGGCCTGGCCTGGCCTGGCCCTGGCCTGGCCTGGCCTGGCCTGGCCTGGCCTGGCCTGGCCTGGCCTGGCCTGGCCTGGCCTGGCCTGGCCTGGCCCCCCTGGCCTGGCCTGGCCTGGCCTGGCCTGGCCTGGCCTGGCCTGGCCTGGCCTGGCCTGGCCTGGCCTGGCCTGGCCTGGCCTGGCCTGGCCTGGCCTGGCCTGGCCTGGCCTGGCCTGGCCTGGCCTGGCCTGGCCTGGCCTGGCCTGGCCTGGCCTGGCCTGGCCTGGCCTGAGCCTGGCCTGGCCTGGCCTGGCCTGGCCTGGCCTGGCCTGGCCTGGCCTGGCCTGGCCTGGCCTGGCCTGGCCTGGCCTGGCCTGGCCTGGCCTGGCCTGGCCTGGCCTGGCCTGGCCTGGCCTGGCCTGGCCTGGCCTGGCCTGGCCTGGCCTGGCCTGGCCTGGCCTGGCCTGGCCTGGCCTGGCCTGGCCTGGCCTGGCCTGGCCTGGCCTGCCTGGCCTGGCCTGGCCTGGCCTGGCCTGGCCTGGCCTGGCCTGGCCTGGCCTGGCCTGGCCTGGCCTGGCCTGGCCTGGCCTGGCCCTGGCCCTGGCCTGGCCTGGCCTGGCCTGGCCTGGCCCTGGCCTGGCCTGGCCTGGCCTGGCCTGGCCTGGCCTGGCCTGGCCTGGCCTGGCCTGGCCTGGCCTGGCCTGGCCTGGCCTGGCCTGGCCTGGCCTGGCCTGGCCTGGCCTGGCCTGGCCTGGCCTGGCCTGGCCTGGCCTGGCCTGGCCTGGCCTGGCCTGGCCTGGCCTGGCCTGGCCTGGCCTGGCCTGGCCTGGCCTGGCCTGGCCTGGCCTGGCCTGGCCTGGCCTGGCCTGGCCTGGCCTGGCCTGGCCTGGCCCTGGCCTGGCCCTGGCCTGGCCTGGCCTGGCCTGGCCTGGCCTGGCCTGGCCTGGCCTGGCCTGGCCTGGCCTGGCCTGGCCTGGCCTGGCCCTGGCCTGGCCTGGCCTGGCCTGGCCTGGCCTGGCCTGGCCTGGCCTGGCCTGGCCTGGCCTGGCCTGGCCTGGCCTGGCCTGGCCTGGCCTGGCCTGGCCTGGCCTGGCCTGGCCTGGCCTGGCCTGGCCTGGCCTGGCCTGGCCTGGCCTGGCCTGGCCTGGCCTGGCCTGGCCTGGCCTGGCCTGGCCTGGCCTGGCCTGGCCCTGGCCTGGCCTGGCCTGGCCTGGCCTGGCCTGGCCTGGCCTGGCCTGGCCTGGCCTGGCCTGGCCTGGCCTGGCCTGGCCTGGCCTGGCCTGGCCTGGCCTGGCCTGGCCTGGCCTGGCCTGGCCTGGCCTGGCCTGGCCTGGCCTGGCCTGGCCTGGCCTGGCCCTGGCCTGGCCTGGCCTGGCCTGGCCTGGCCTGGCCTGGCCTGACCTGGCCTGGCCTGGCCTGGCCTGGCCTGGCCTGGCCTGGCCTGGCCTGGCCTGGCCTGGCCTGGCCTGGCCTGGCCTGGCCTGGCCTGGCCTGGCCTGGCCTGGCCTGGCCTGGCCTGGCCTGGCCTGGCCTGGCCTGGCCTGGCCTGGCCTGGCCTGGCCTGGCCTGGCCCTGGCCTGGCCTGGCCCTGGCCTGGCCTGGCCTGGCCTGGCCTGGCCTGGCCTGGCCCTGGCCTGGCCTGGCCTGGCCTGGCCTGGCCTGGCCTGGCCTGGCCTGGCCTGGCCTGGCCTGGCCTGGCCTGGCCTGGCCTGGCCTGGCCTGGCCTGGCCCTGGCCTGGCCTGGCCTGGCCTGGCCTGGCCTGGCCTGGCCTGGCCTGGCCTGGCCTGGCCTGGCCTGGCCTGGCCTGGCCTGGCCTGGCCTGGCCTGGCCTGGCCTGGCCTGGCCTGGCCTGGCCTGGCCTGGCCTGGCCTGGCCTGGCCTGGCCTGGCCTGGCCTGGCCTGGCCTGGCCCTGGCCTGGCCTGGCCTGGCCTGGCCTGGCCTGGCCTGGCCTGGCCTGGCCTGGCCTGGCCTGGCCTGGCCTGGCCTGGCCTGGCCTGGCCTGGCCTGGCCTGGCCTGGCCTGGCCTGGCCTGGCCCTGGCCTGGCCTGGCCTGGCCTGGCCTGGCCTGGCCCTGGCCTGGCCTGGCCTGGCCTGGCCTGGCCTGGCCTGGCCTGGCCCTGGCCTGGCCTGGCCTGGCCTGGCCTGGCCTGGCCTGGCCTGGCCTGGCCTGGCCTGGCCTGGCCTGGCCTGGCCTGGCCCTGGCCTGGCCTGGCCTGGCCTGGCCTGGCCTGGCCTGGCCTGGCCTGGCCTGGCCTGGCCTGGCCTGGCCTGGCCTGGCCTGGCCTGGCCTGGCCTGGCCTGGCCTGAGCCTGGCCTGGCCTGGCCTGGCCTGGCCTGGCCTGGCCTGGCCTGGCCTGGCCTGGCCTGGCCTGGCCTGGCCTGGCCTGGCCTGGCCTGGCCTGGCCTGGCCCTGGCCTGGCCTGGCCTGGCCTGGCCTGGCCTGGCCTGGCCTGGCCTGGCCTGGCCTGGCCCTGGCCTGGCCTGGCCTGGCCTGGCCTGGCCTGGCCTGGCCTGGCCCTGGCCCTGGCCTGGCCTGGCCTGGCCTGGCCTGGCCTGGCCTGGCCTGGCCTGGCCTGGCCTGGCCTGGCCTGGCCTGGCCTGGCCTGGCCCTGGCCTGGCCTGGCCTGGCCCCTGGCCTGGCCTGGCCTGGCCTGGCCTGGCCTGGCCTGGCCTGGCCTGGCCTGGCCCTGGCCTGGCCCTGGCCTGGCCTGGCCTGGCCTGGCCTGGCCTGGCCTGGCCTGGCCTGGCCTGGCCTGGCCTGGCCTGGCCTGGCCTGGCCTGGCCTGGCCTGGCCTGGCCTGGCCTGGCCTGGCCTGGCCCTGGCCCTGGCCTGGCCTGGCCTGGCCTGGCCCTGGCCCACCCTGGCCTGGCCTGGCCTGGCCTGGCCTGGCCTGGCCTGGCCTGGCCTGGCCTGGCCTGGCCCTGGCCCTGGCCTGGCCTGGCCTGGCCTGGCCTGGCCTGGCCTGGCCTGGCCTGGCCTGGCCTGGCCTGGCCTGGCCTGGCCCTGGCCTGGCCTGGCCTGGCCTGGCCTGGCCCTGGCCTGGCCCTGGCCTGGCCTGGCCTGGCCTGGCCTGGCCTGGCCTGGCCTGGCCTGGCCCTGGCCTGGCCTGGCCTGGCCTGGCCTGGCCTGGCCTGGCCTGGCCTGGCCCTGGCCTGGCCTGGCCCCTGGCCTGGCCTGGCCTGGCCTGGCCTGGCCCTGGCCTGGCCTGGCCTGGCCTGGCCTGGCCTGGCCTGGCCTGGCCTGGCCTGGCCTGGCCTGGCCTGGCCTGGCCTGGCCTGGCCTGGCCTGGCCTGGCCCTGGCCTGGCCTGGCCTGGCCTGGCCTGGCCTGGCCTGGCCTGGCCTGGCCTGGCCTGGCCTGGCCTGGCCTGGCCTGGCCTGGCCTGGCCTGGCCTGGCCTGGCCCTGGCCTGGCCTGGCCCTGGCCTGGCCTGGCCTGGCCTGGCCTGGCCTGGCCTGGCCTGGCCTGGCCCTGGCCTGGCCTGGCCTGGCCTGGCCTGGCCTGGCCTGGCCTGGCCTGGCCTGGCCTGGCCTGGCCTGGCCCCAAAGCCTGGCCTGGCCTGGCCTGGCCTGGCCTGGCTGGCCTGGCCTGGCCTGGCCTGGCCTGGCCTGGCCTGGCCTGGCCTGGCCTGGCCTGGCCTGGCCTGGCCTGGCCTGAGCCTGGCCTGGCCTGGCCTGGCCCTGGCCCTGGCCTGGCCCTGGCCTGGCCTGGCCTGGCCTGGCCTGGCCTGGCCTGGCCTGGCCCTGGCCTGGCCTGGCCTGGCCTGGCCTGGCCTGGCCTGGCCTGGCCTGGCCTGGCCTGGCCTGGCCTGGCCTGGCCTGGCCCTGGCCTGGCCTGGCCTGGCCCCTGGCCTGGCCTGGCCTGGCCTGGCCTGGCCTGGCCTGGCCTGGCCTGGCCTGGCCCTGGCCCTGGCCTGGCCTGGCCCTGGCCTGGCCTGGCCTGGCCTGGCCTGGCCTGGCCTGGCCCTGGCCTGGCCTGGCCTGGCCTGGCCTGGCCTGGCCTGGCCCTGGCCTGGCCTGGCCTGGCCTGGCCTGGCCTGGCCTGGCCTGGCCTGGCCTGGCCTGGCCTGGCCTGGCCTGGCCCACTGGCCTGGCCTGGCCTGGCCTGGCCTGGCCTGGCCTGGCCTGGCCTGGCCTGGCCTGGCCTGGCCTGGCCTGGCCTGGCCCTGGCCTGGCCTGGCTGGCCTGGCCCTGGCCTGGCCTGGCCTGGCCTGGCCTGGCCTGGCCTGGCCTGGCCTGGCCTGGCCTGGCCTGGCCTGGCCTGGCCTGGCCTGGCCTGGCCTGAGCCTGGCCTGGCCTGGCCTGGCCTGGCCTGGCCTGGCCCTGGCCTGGCCTGGCCTGGCCTGGCCTGGCCTGGCCTGGCCTGGCCCTGGCCTGGCCTGGCCTGGCCTGGCCTGGCCTGGCCTGGCCTGGCCTGGCCTGGCCTGGCCTGGCCTGGCCTGGCCTGGCCTGGCCTGGCCTGGCCTGGCCTGGCCTGGCCTGGCCTGGCCTGGCCTGGCCTGGCCTGGCCTGGCCTGGCCTGGCCTGGCCTGGCCTGGCCTGGCCCTGGCCTGGCCTGGCCTGGCCTGGCCTGGCCTGGCCTGGCCTGGCCTGGCCTGGCCTGGCCTGGCCTGGCCTGGCCTGGCCTGGCCTGGCCTGGCCTGGCCTGGCCTGGCCTGGCCTGGCCTGGCCTGGCCCTGGCCCTGGCCTGGCCTGGCCTGGCCTGGCCTGGCCCTGGCCTGGCCTGGCCTGGCCCTGGCCTGGCCCTGGCCTGGCCTGGCCTGGCCTGGCCTGGCCTGGCCTGGCCTGGCCTGGCCTGGCCTGGCCTGGCCTGGCCTGGCCTGGCCTGGCCTGGCCTGGCCTGGCCCTGGCCTGGCCCCTGGCCTGGCCTGGCCTGGCCTGGCCCTGGCCTGGCCTGGCCTGGCCTGGCCTGGCCTGGCCTGGCCTGGCCTGGCCTGGCCTGGCCTGGCCTGGCCTGGCCTGGCCTGGCCTGGCCTGGCCTGGCCTGGCCTGGCCTGGCCTGGCCTGGCCTGGCCTGGCCTGGCCTGGCCTGGCCCCTGGCCTGGCCTGGCCTGGCCTGGCCTGGCCTGGCCTGGCCTGGCCTGGCCTGGCCTGGCCTGGCCTGGCCTGGCCTGGCCTGGCCTGGCCTGGCCTGGCCTGGCCCTGGCCCCTGGCCTGGCCTGGCCTGGCCTGGCCTGGCCTGGCCTGGCCTGGCCTGGCCTGGCCTGGCCTGGCCTGGCCCTGGCCTGGCCTGGCCTGGCCTGGCCTGGCCTGGCCTGGCCTGGCCTGGCCTGGCCTGGCCTGGCCTGGCCTGGCCTGGCCTGGCCTGGCCTGGCCTGGCCTGGCCTGGCCTGGCCTGGCCCTGGCCTGGCCTGGCCTGGCCTGGCCTGGCCTGGCCTGGCCTGGCCTGGCCTGGCCTGGCCTGGCCTGGCCTGGCCTGGCCTGGCCCTGGCCTGGCCTGGCCTGGCCCCTGGCCTGGCCTGGCCTGGCCTGGCCTGGCCTGGCCTGGCCCTGGCCTGGCCTGGCCTGGCCTGGCCTGGCCTGGCCTGGCCTGGCCTGGCCTGGCCTGGCCTGGCCTGGCCTGGCCTGGCCTGGCCCTGGCCTGGCCTGGCCTGGCCTGGCCTGGCCTGGCCTGGCCCTGGCCTGGCCTGGCCTGGCCTGGCCTGGCCTGGCCTGGCCTGGCCTGGCCTGGCCTGGCCTGGCCTGGCCTGGCCTGGCCTGGCCTGGCCTGGCCTGGCCTGGCCTGGCCTGGCCTGGCCTGGCCTGGCCTGGCCTGGCCTGGCCTGGCCTGGCCTGGCCTGGCCTGGCCTGGCCTGGCCTGGCCTGGCCTGGCCCCTGGCCCTGGCCTGGCCTGGCCTGGCCTGGCCTGGCCTGGCCTGGCCTGGCCTGGCCTGGCCTGGCCTGGCCTGGCCCTGGCCTGGCCTGGCCTGGCCTGGCCTGGCCTGGCCTGGCCTGGCCTGGCCTGGCCTGGCCTGGCCTGGCCTGGCCTGGCCTGGCCTGGCCTGGCCTGGCCTGGCCTGGCCTGGCCTGGCCTGGCCCTGGCCTGGCCTGGCCTGGCCTGGCCTGGCCTGGCCTGGCCTGGCCTGGCCTGGCCTGGCCTGGCCTGGCCTGGCCTGGCCTGGCCTGGCCTGGCCTGGCCTGGCCTGGCCTGGCCTGGCCTGGCCTGGCCTGGCCTGGCCTGGCCTGGCCTGGCCTGGCCTGGCCTGGCCCTGGCCTGGCCCTGGCCTGGCCTGGCCTGGCCTGGCCTGGCCTGGCCTGGCCTGGCCTGGCCTGGCCTGGCCTGGCCTGGCCTGGCCTGGCCTGGCCTGGCCTGGCCTGGCCTGGCCTGGCCTGGCCTGGCCTGGCCTGGCCTGGCCTGGCCTGGCCTGGCCTGGCCTGGCCTGGCCTGGCCTGGCCTGGCCTGGCCTGGCCTGGCCTGGCCTGGCCTGGCCTGGCCTGGCCTGGCCTGGCCTGGCCTGGCCTGGCCTGGCCTGGCCTGGCCTGGCCTGGCCTGGCCTGGCCTGGCCTGGCCTGGCCTGGCCTGGCCTGGCCTGGCCTGGCCTGGCCTGGCCTGGCCTGGCCTGGCCTGGCCTGGCCTGGCCTGGCCCCTGGCCTGGCCTGGCCTGGCCTGGCCTGGCCTGGCCTGGCCTGGCCTGGCCTGGCCTGGCCTGGCCTGGCCTGGCCTGGCCCTGGCCTGGCCTGGCCTGGCCTGGCCTGGCCCTGGCCTGGCCTGGCCTGGCCTGGCCTGGCCTGGCCTGGCCTGGCCTGGCCTGGCCTGGCCTGGCCTGGCCTGGCCTGGCCTGGCCTGGCCTGGCCTGGCCTGGCCTGGCCTGGCCTGGCCTGGCCTGGCCTGGCCTGGCCTGGCCTGGCCTGGCCTGGCCTGGCCTGGCCCTGGCCTGGCCTGGCCTGGCCTGGCCTGGCCTGGCCTGGCCTGGCCTGGCCTGGCCTGGCCTGGCCTGGCCTGGCCTGGCCTGGCCCTGGCCTGGCCTGGCCTGGCCTGGCCTGGCCTGGCCTGGCCTGGCCTGGCCTGGCCCTGGCCTGGCCTGGCCCTGGCCTGGCCTGGCCTGGCCTGGCCTGGCCTGGCCTGGCCTGGCCTGGCCTGGCCTGGCCTGGCCTGGCCTGGCCTGGCCCTGGCCTGGCCTGGCCCCAACCTGGCCTGGCCTGGCCTGGCCCTGGCCTGGCCTGGCCCTGGCCTGGCCTGGCCTGGCCTGGCCTGGCCTGGCCTGGCCTGGCCTGGCCTGGCCCTGGCCTGGCCCCTGGCCTGGCCTGGCCTGGCCTGGCCTGGCCTGGCCTGGCCTGGCCTGGCCTGGCCTGGCCTGGCCTGGCCTGGCCTGGCCTGGCCTGGCCTGGCCTGGCCTGGCCTGGCCTGGCCTGGCCTGGCCTGGCCCTGGCCTGGCCTGGCCTGGCCTGGCCTGGCCTGGCCCTGGCCTGGCCTGGCCTGGCCTGGCCTGGCCTGGCCTGGCCTGGCCTGGCCTGGCCTGGCCTGGCCTGGCCTGGCCTGGCCTGGCCTGGCCTGGCCTGGCCTGGCCTGGCCTGGCCTGGCCTGGCCTGAGCCTGGCCTGGCCTGGCCTGGCCTGGCCTGGCCTGGCCTGGCCTGGCCTGGCCTGGCCTGGCCCTGGCCTGGCCTGGCCCTGGCCTGGCCTGGCCTGGCCTGGCCTGGCCTGGCCTGGCCTGGCCTGGCCTGGCCTGGCCTGGCCTGGCCTGGCCCTGGCCTGGCCTGGCCTGGCCTGGCCTGGCCTGGCCTGGCCTGGCCTGGCCTGGCCTGGCCTGGCCTGGCCTGGCCTGGCCTGGCCTGGCCTGGCCTGGCCTGGCCTGGCCTGGCCTGGCCTGGCCTGGCCTGGCCTGGCCTGGCCTGGCCTGGCCTGGCCTGGCCTGGCCTGGCCTGGCCTGGCCTGGCCTGGCCTGGCCTGGCCTGGCCTGGCCTGGCCTGGCCTGGCCTGGCCTGGCCTGGCCTGGCCTGGCCTGGCCTGGCCTGGCCTGGCCTGGCCTGGCCTGGCCTGGCCTGGCCTGGCCTGGCCTGGCCTGGCCTGGCCTGGCCTGGCCTGGCCTGGCCTGGCCTGGCCTGGCCTGGCCTGGCCCTGGCCCTGGCCTGGCCTGGCCTGGCCTGGCCTGGCCCTGGCCTGGCCTGGCCTGGCCTGGCCCTGGCCTGGCCTGGCCTGGCCTGGCCTGGCCCTGGCCTGGCCTGGCCTGGCCTGGCCTGGCCTGGCCTGGCCTGGCCTGGCCTGGCCCCTGGCCTGGCCTGGCCTGGCCTGGCCTGGCCTGGCCTGGCCTGGCCTGGCCTGGCCTGGCCTGGCCTGGCCTGGCCTGGCCTGGCCTGGCCTGGCCTGGCCTGGCCTGGCCTGGCCTGGCCTGGCCTGGCCTGGCCTGGCCTGGCCTGGCCTGGCCTGGCCTGGCCTGGCCTGGCCTGGCCTGGCCTGGCCTGGCCTGGCCTGGCCTGGCCTGGCCTGGCCTGGCCTGGCCTGGCCTGGCCTGGCCTGGCCTGGCCTGGCCTGGCCTGGCCTGGCCTGGCCTGGCCTGGCCTGGCCTGGCCTGGCCTGGCCTGGCCTGGCCTGGCCTGGCCCTGGCCTGGCCTGGCCTGGCCTGGCCTGGCCTGGCCTGGCCTGGCCTGGCCTGGCCCTGGCCTGGCCTGGCCTGGCCTGGCCTGGCCTGGCCTGGCCTGGCCTGGCCTGGCCTGGCCTGGCCTGGCCTGGCCTGGCCTGGCCTGGCCTGGCCTGGCCTGGCCTGGCCTGGCCTGGCCTGGCCTGGCCTGGCCTGGCCTGGCCTGGCCTGGCCTGGCCTGGCCTGGCCTGGCCTGGCCTGGCCTGGCCTGGCCTGGCCTGGCCTGGCCTGGCCTGGCCCCTGGCCTGGCCTGGCCTGGCCTGGCCTGGCCTGGCCTGGCCTGGCCTGGCCTGGCCTGGCCTGGCCTGGCCTGGCCTGGGCCTGGCCTGGCCTGGCCTGGCCTGGCCTGGCCTGGCCTGGCCTGGCCTGGCCTGGCCTGGCCTGGCCTGGCCTGGCCTGGCCTGGCCTGGCCTGGCCCTGGCCTGGCCCCTGGCCTGGCCTGGCCTGGCCTGGCCTGGCCTGGCCTGGCCTGGCCTGGCCTGGCCTGGCCTGGCCTGGCCTGGCCTGGCCCTGGCCTGGCCTGGCCCCTGGCCTGGCCTGGCCTGGCCTGGCCTGGCCTGGCCTGGCCCTGGCCTGGCCTGGCCTGGCCTGGCCTGGCCTGGCCTGGCCTGGCCTGGCCTGGCCTGGCCTGGCCTGGCCTGGCCTGGCCTGGCCTGGCCTGGCCTGGCCTGGCCTGGCCTGGCCTGGCCTGGCCTGGCCTGGCCTGGCCTGGCCTGGCCTGGCCTGGCCTGGCCTGGCCTGGCCTGGCCTGGCCTGGCCTGGCCTGGCCTGGCCTGGCCCTGGCCTGGCCTGGCCTGGCCTGGCCTGGCCTGGCCTGGCCTGGCCCCTGGCCTGGCCTGGCCTGGCCTGGCCTGGCCTGGCCTGGCCTGGCCTGGCCTGGCCTGGCCTGGCCTGGCCTGGCCTGGCCTGGCCTGGCCTGGCCTGGCCTGGCCTGGCCTGGCCTGGCCTGGCCTGGCCTGGCCTGGCCTGGCCTGGCCTGGCCTGGCCTGGCCTGGCCTGGCCTGGCCTGGCCTGGCCTGGCCTGGCCTGGCCTGGCCTGGCCTGGCCTGGCCTGGCCTGGCCTGGCCTGGCCTGGCCTGGCCTGGCCTGGCCTGGCCTGGCCTGGCCTGGCCTGGCCTGGCCTGGCCTGGCCTGGCCCTGGCCTGGCCTGGCCTGGCCTGGCCTGGCCTGGCCTGGCCTGGCCTGGCCTGGCCTGGCCTGGCCTGGCCTGGCCTGGCCTGGCCTGGCCTGGCCTGGCCTGGCCTGGCCTGGCCTGGCCTGGCCTGGCCTGGCCTGGCCTGGCCTGGCCTGGCCTGGCCTGACCTGGCCTGGCCTGGCCTGGCCTGGCCTGGCCTGGCCTGGCCTGGCCTGGCCCTGGCCTGGCCTGGCCTGGCCTGGCCTGGCCTGGCCTGGCCTGGCCTGGCCTGGCCTGGCCTGGCCTGGCCTGGCCTGGCCTGGCCTGGCCTGGCCTGGCCTGGCCTGGCCTGGCCTGGCCTGGCCTGGCCCTGGCCTGGCCTGGCCTGGCCTGGCCTGGCCTGGCCTGCCTGGCCCTGGCCTGGCCCTGGCCTGGCCTGGCCTGGCCTGGCCTGGCCTGGCCTGGCCTGGCCTGGCCTGGCCTGGCCTGGCCTGGCCTGGCCTGGCCTGGCCTGGCCTGGCCTGGCCTGGCCTGGCCTGGCCTGGCCTGGCCTGGCCTGGCCTGGCCTGGCCTGGCCTGGCCTGGCCTGGCCTGGCCTGGCCTGGCCTGGCCTGGCCTGGCCTGGCCTGGCCTGGCCTGGCCTGGCCTGGCCTGGCCTGGCCTGGCCTGGCCCTGGCCTGGCCTGGCCTGGCCTGGCCTGGCCCTGGCCTGGCCTGGCCTGGCCTGGCCTGGCCTGGCCCTGGCCTGGCCTGGCCTGGCCCTGGCCTGGCCTGGCCTGGCCCTGGCCTGGCCTGGCCTGGCCCTGGCCTGGCCTGGCCTGGCCCCTGGCCTGGCCTGGCCTGGCCCTGGCCTGGCCTGGCCTGGCCTGGCCTGGCCTGGCCTGGCCTGGCCTGGCCTGGCCTGGCCTGACCTGGCCTGGCCTGGCCTGGCCTGGCCCTGGCCTGGCCTGGCCTGGCCTGGCCTGGCCTGGCCTGGCCTGGCCTGGCCTGGCCTGGCCTGGCCTGGCCTGGCCTGGCCTGGCCTGGCCTGGCCTGGCCTGGCCTGGCCTGGCCTGGCCTGGCCTGGCCTGGCCTGGCCTGGCCTGGCCTGGCCCTGGCCTGGCCTGGCCTGGCCTGGCCTGGCCTGGCCTGGCCTGGCCTGGCCCCCAACCTGGCCTGGCCTGGCCTGGCCTGGCCTGGCCTGGCCTGGCCTGGCCTGGCCTGGCCTGGCCTGGCCTGGCCTGGCCCTGGCCTGGCCTGGCCTGGCCTGGCCTGGCCCTGGCCTGGCCTGGCCTGGCCTGGCCTGGCCCCTGGCCTGGCCTGGCCTGGCCTGGCCTGGCCTGGCCTGGCCTGCCCTGGCCTGGCCTGGCCTGGCCTGGCCTGGCCTGGCCTGGCCTGGCCTGGCCTGGCCTGGCCTGGCCTGGCCTGGCCTGGCCTGGCCTGGCCTGGCCTGGCCTGGCCTGGCCTGGCCTGGCCTGGCCCTGGCCTGGCCTGGCCTGGCCTGGCCTGGCCTGGCCTGGCCTGGCCTGGCCTGGCCTGGCCTGATTGGCCTGGCCTGGCCTGGCCTGGCCTGGCCTGGCCTGGCCTGGCCTGGCCTGGCCTGGCCTGGCCCTGGCCTGGCCTGGCCTGGCCTGGCCTGGCCTGGCCTGGCCTGGCCTGGCCTGGCCTGGCCTGGCCTGGCCTGGCCTGGCCTGGCCTGGCCTGGCCTGGCCTGGCCTGGCCTGGCCTGGCCTGGCCTGGCCTGGCCTGGCCTGGCCTGGCCTGGCCTGGCCTGGCCCTGGCCTGGCCTGGCCTGGCCTGGCCTGGCCTGGCCTGGCCTGGCCTGGCCTGGCCTGGCCTGGCCTGGCCCCTGGCCTGGCCTGGCCTGGCCTGGCCTGGCCTGGCCTGGCCTGGCCTGGCCCTGGCCTGGCCTGGCCTGGCCTGGCCTGGCCTGGCCTGGCCTGGCCTGGCCTGGCCTGGCCTGGCCTGGCCTGGCCTGGCCTGGCCTGGCCTGGCCTGGCCTGGCCTGGCCTGGCCTGGCCTGGCCTGGCCTGGCCTGGCCTGGCCTGGCCTGGCCTGGCCTGGCCTGGCCTGGCCTGGCCTGGCCTGGCCCCTGGCCTGGCCTGGCCTGGCCTGGCCTGGCCTGGCCTGGCCTGGCCCTGGCCTGGCCTGGCCTGGCCTGGCCTGGCCTGGCCTGGCCTGGCCTGGCCTGGCCCTGGCCTGGCCTGGCCTGGCCTGGCCTGGCCTGGCCTGGCCTGGCCTGGCCTGGCCTGGCCTGGCCTGGCCTGGCCTGGCCTGGCCTGGCCTGGCCTGGCCTGGCCTGGCCTGGCCTGGCCTGGCCTGGCCTGGCCTGGCCTGGCCTGGCCTGGCCTGGCCTGGCCTGGCCTGGCCTGGCCTGGCCTGGCCTGGCCTGGCCTGGCCTGGCCTGGCCTGGCCTGGCCTGGCCTGGCCTGGCCTGGCCTGGCCTGGCCTGGCCTGGCCTGGCCTGGCCTGGCCTGGCCTGGCCTGGCCTGGCCTGGCCTGGCCTGGCCTGGCCTGGCCTGGCCTGGCCTGGCCTGGCCTGGCCCTGGCCTGGCCTGGCCTGGCCTGGCCTGGCCTGGCCTGGCCTGGCCTGGCCTGGCCTGGCCTGGCCTGGCCTGGCCTGGCCTGGCCTGGCCTGGCCTGGCCCTGGCCTGGCCTGGCCTGGCCTGGCCTGGCCTGGCCTGGCCTGGCCTGGCCTGGCCTGGCCTGGCCTGGCCTGGCCTGGCCTGGCCTGGCCTGGCCTGGCCTGGCCTGGCCTGGCCTGGCCTGGCCTGGCCTGGCCTGGCCTGGCCTGGCCTGGCCTGGCCTGGCCTGGCCTGGCCTGGCCTGGCCTGGCCTGGCCTGGCCTGGCCTGGCCTGGCCTGGCCTGGCCTGGCCTGGCCTGGCCTGGCCTGGCCTGGCCTGGCCTGGCCTGGCCTGGCCTGGCCTGGCCTGGCCTGGCCTGGCCTGGCCTGGCCTGGCCTGGCCTGGCCTGGCCTGGCCTGGCCTGGGCCTGGCCTGGCCTGGCCTGGCCTGGCCTGGCCTGGCCTGGCCTGGCCTGGCCTGGCCTGGCCTGGCCCTGGCCTGGCCTGGCCTGGCCTGGCCTGGCCTGGCCTGGCCTGGCCTGGCCTGGCCTGGCCTGGCCTGGCCCTGGCCTGGCCTGGCCTGGCCTGGCCTGGCCTGGCCTGGCCTGGCCTGGCCTGGCCTGGCCTGGCCTGGCCTGGCCCCTGGCCTGGCCTGGCCTGGCCTGGCCTGGCCTGGCCTGGCCTGGCCTGGCCTGGCCTGGCCTGGCCTGGCCTGGCCTGGCCTGGCCTGGCCTGGCCTGGCCTGGCCTGGCCTGGCCTGGCCTGGCCTGGCCTGGCCTGGCCTGGCCTGGCCTGGCCTGGCCTGGCCCTGGCCTGGCCTGGCCTGGCCTGGCCTGGCCTGGCCTGGCCTGGCCTGGCCTGGCCTGGCCTGGCCTGGCCTGGCCTGGCCTGGCCTGGCCTGGCCTGGCCTGGCCTGGCCTGGCCTGGCCTGGCCCCTGGCCTGGCCCTGGCCTGGCCTGGCCTGGCCTGGCCTGGCCTGGCCTGGCCTGGCCTGGCCTGGCCTGGCCTGGCCTGGCCTGGCCTGGCCTGGCCTGGCCTGGCCTGGCCTGGCCTGGCCTGGCCTGGCCTGGCCTGGCCTGGCCTGGCCTGGCCTGGCCTGGCCTGGCCTGGCCTGGCCTGGCCTGGCCTGGCCTGGCCTGGCCTGGCCTGGCCTGGCCTGGCCTGGCCTGGCCTGGCCTGGCCTGGCCTGGCCTGGCCTGGCCTGAGCCTGGCCTGGCCTGGCCTGGCCTGGCCTGGCCTGGCCTGGCCCAGGCCTGGCCTGGCCTGGCCTGGCCTGGCCTGGCCTGGCCTGGCCTGGCCTGGCCTGGCCTGGCCTGGCCTGGCCTGGCCTGGCCTGGCCTGGCCTGGCCTGGCCTGGCCTGGCCTGGCCTGGCCTGGCCTGGCCTGGCCTGGCCTGGCCTGGCCTGGCCTGGCCTGGCCTGGCCCTGGCCTGGCCCTGGCCTGGCCTGGCCTGGCCCTGGCCTGGCCTGGCCCTGGCCTGGCCTGGCCTGGCCTGGCCTGGCCTGGCCTGGCCTGGCCTGGCCTGGCCCTGGCCTGGCCTGGCCCTGGCCTGGCCTGGCCTGGCCTGGCCTGGCCTGGCCTGGCCTGGCCTGGCCTGGCCTGGCCTGGCCTGGCCTGGCCTGGCCCTGGCCTGGCCTGGCCTGGCCCTGGCCTGGCCTGGCCTGGCCTGGCCTGGCCTGGCCTGGCCTGGCCTGGCCTGGCCTGGCCTGGCCTGGCCTGGCCTGGCCTGGCCTGGCCTGGCCTGGCCTGGCCTGGCCTGGCCTGGCCTGGCCTGGCCTGGCCTGGCCTGGCCTGGCCTGGCCTGGCCTGGCCTGGCCTGGCCTGGCCTGGCCTGGCCTGGCCTGGCCTGGCCTGGCCTGGCCTGAGCCTGGCCTGGCCTGGCCTGGCCTGGCCTGGCCTGGCCTGGCCTGGCCTGGCCTGGCCTGGCCTGGCCTGGCCTGGCCTGGCCTGGCCTGGCCCTGGCCTGGCCTGGCCTGGCCTGGCCTGGCCTGGCCTGGCCTGGCCTGGCCTGGCCTGGCCTGGCCTGGCCTGGCCTGGCCTGGCCTGGCCTGGCCTGGCCTGGCCTGGCCTGGCCTGGCCTGGCCTGGCCCTGGCCTGGCCTGGCCTGGCCTCCCTGGCCTGGCCTGGCCCTGGCCTGGCCTGGCCTGGCCTGGCCTGGCCTGGCCTGGCCTGGCCTGGCCTGGCCTGGCCTGGCCTGGCCTGGCCTGGCCTGGCCTGGCCTGGCCTGGCCTGGCCTGGCCCTGGCCTGGCCTGGCCTGGCCTGGCCTGGCCTGGCCTGGCCTGGCCTGGCCTGGCCTGGCTGGCCTGGCCTGGCCTGGCCTGGCCTGGCCTGGCCTGGCCTGGCCTGGCCCTGGCCTGGCCTGGCCTGGCCTGGCCTGGCCTGGCCTGGCCTGGCCTGGCCTGGCCTGGCCTGGCCTGGCCTGGCCTGGCCTGGCCTGGCCTGGCCTGGCCTGGCCTGGCCCTGGCCTGGCCTGGCCTGGCCTGGCCTGGCCTGGCCTGGCCTGGCCTGGCCTGGCCTGGCCTGGCCTGGCCTGGCCTGGCCTGGCCTGGCCCTGGCCTGGCCTGGCCTGGCCTGGCCTGGCCTGGCCTGGCCTGGCCTGGCCTGGCCCTGGCCTGGCCTGGCCTGGCCCTAAAAAAACCTGGCCTGGCCTGGCACAGCAAAACCTGGACTTTCCTGGCCTGGTACAGACCTGGCCTGACCTAGACTATTCTATTTACTGTTAAAAGTACACAAGGAACCGGAGACATGGACAATTCCCTTTGAAGTTCCTCCTGGCAGACCGATTGTCTCAGACTGCAATAGTGAATCTTACAACATTTCACAATATATAGATCATCACATCAACCCTCTCTCCACTAGGCACCCCAGCTTCCTCAGGGACACCTACCACTTCATGGAGAGGATTGGACCCATAGTTGTTCCCTCCCATACACACATATTCACAATAGATATTGATAGCCTATACACCAACATAAATACAGCAACAGGAATACAAGCAATTAGAAACATCTTTAAGAGATACCCAGACAACACTAGACCGGACAAAGAAATATTACAACTATTAGAAATCAGCCTGACTAGTAATGACTTTTTATTCAATGACCAATATTACCTGCAGGTGGAGGGAACAGCTATGGGCAAGAAATTTGCACCTGCTTACGCCAACATATACATGGCTGAATGGGAGAGAGAGGCACTGGCCAAGTGTCCATATCAACCCACTTTCTATTACCGCTTTTTAGATGACATAATAGGAGCCTGGCCCCACGACATCCAGTTATTCACAAATTTTATAAACATTCTCAACGGTCATCATCCATCCATCAAGGTTAAATACACAATTCATCCGCAAGAAGTCAACTTCTTAGACACAACAGTTTTTTTCAGTAACAACAATCAATCACAGAAAACACTACACACTAGAGTCTACTTCAAACCAACAGACACACATGCTTTACTTCATAAACACAGTTACCACCCCAAACATACATTTAAGGGAATAATAAAATCACAAATTATACGGTTCTACAGGATATCATCTTGCAAGCAAGACCTGGATTATGCAATAAATATACTATTCAACGCACTTAGAAGAAGAGGATATTCAAAACGATTTTAAGAACTATTAAAAACAACACATTGGCCGCCCTCCCTCCCATTCATCCAACACCCACAGACCACAGCAAATCATCCACCTCTCTTAACCCTAACCTCAACCCTACTCCTAACCTTAACCCCTCCCCAAACCTCACCCTAACCTTAACCCTCCCTTAACCCCACGCCCAACCTTAACCTTTCCCTCAACCTCACACCTAACCCTAACCTCTCCCCAAACCCCCTGCCTAACCCTAACCTCTCCCCAAACCCCTGGCCTGGCCCCTGGCCTGCCCCCTGGCCCACGCCTAACCCTTCCCTTAACCCCATACCTAACCTTAACCTTTCCCCAAACCCCAACCCTAACCCTAACCCCACTCCTAACCTTAACCTTTCCCTTAACCCCCGCCTAACCTTAATCTTCCCCGTAACCCCACACCTAACCTTAACCCTCCCCAAACCCCACGCCTAATCCTAACCTCTCCTCAAACCTCACGCCTAACCTTAACCTTTCCCTTAACCCCACGCCTAACCCTAATGTGTACCATTACCCTAACCAGGGTTCTCATCCTATCTCCCTCCCTCACCCTAACCCTGACTCCCCTATGGAAAGTGATCTGCACCAACCACTAAACCGGAACACTTCCTCTGTCTCCCCTCCTTTGTCATCAATACTCAATCAACAGACAACTATCATCCCCCTAGTAACCACATTTTCACATAGAATTAGACCCCTACATCAATCATTCAAACACAACTTCTCTACAGTTCAGCACACTTACATACCACTCAAACCATACAGAATTATCTCAGCATTTAGAAAGAACAAAAACTTAAAGGACATGCTCACCAAAGCAAGATTCAGTAGCAAGCCACCACAAGACCTCAAACCTCATAACGTCCATTTTCGACAGATAAAGTTCATTACAAATATACATAGCCACACATCAGCACCAGTACAAGAATCTTATTCATTGAACACACATAACACCATTTATATCATTACATGCACACTTTGCAATAAACAATACATTGGAGAAACCAAACACACCATAGAAACCAGACTCAAACAACACCTGTATAACATTAAAAGGGCACACCTACAAACAGAACTCATAACCCACTTCCAGGAGCATCCCATCACTCACCTTACCATATCAGGGTTACAGGCACATATAGGCTGGACCTGTGGGCAGCGAAAGAGGGTAGAACGGGAGTGGATCCAGCACCTACAGACAATAACGCCAAATGGCCTGAACGAGAGGTTTTAGAAAATGGGTTTTAACAGACAGAAAAATGGATGGAGAAGAACATGGTTTTATTCATAATTTATTTTTATTCTCTATAGATTTATGTCTTGTTTGGTTTTAGTTTGGCACTGCCTCTTTTAGGTTTTTCTGTCCTTTAACAAAACAATAAAACCATTTAAATGCACAATATGGCGTTTATGTTCACATTTAACAACACTATGGTTGAATGAATCTCTCACCACATTGACTTCTGTACTGCCATCCAAAAAAGAGGCAACTTGGAGCTTACCTCAGTTTTATTTATGGTCTTAGGAGGACATCTACGGGCTTTTTAAGTACTACACCTATTAGATTAGATTATCACACATGGGAGGGATAAACAGGAGATAGGCCAGTGCACCGTAAAACGAACTAGTTGAAACGAAACACATTTATATTTAAAACCCCTAACCCTAACCCTAACCTAACCTGGCCCTAACCCTAACCCCTAACCCCTAACCCTAACCTAACCTGGCCTGGCCCTAACCCTAACCCTGGCCCCTAACCTGGCCCTAACCCTAACCTGGCCTGGCCCCTGGCCTGGCCCCTGGCCTGGCCCTAACCTGGCCCCTGGCCCCTGGCCTGGCCCTGGCCCTGGCCTGGCCTGGCCTGGCCTGGCCTGGCCCTGGCCCTGGCCCTGGCCTGGCCTGGCCCTGGCCCTGGCCTGGCCCTGGCCCTGGCCCCTGGCCTGGCCTGGCCCTGGCCTGGCCCCTGGCCTGGCCTGGCCTGGCCTGGCCCTGGCCCTGGCCTGGCCCCCTGGCCCTGGCCTGGCCCTGGCCTGGCCCTGGCCCTGGCCCTGGCCTGGCCCCTGGCCTGGCCCTGGCCTGGCCCTGGCCTGGCCCTGGCCTGGCCCTGGCCCTGGCCCTGGCCCCTGGCCCCTAACCTGGCCCTAACCTGGCCTGGCCCTAACCCCTGGCCTGGCCCTAACTGGCCTGGCCTGGCCCCTGGCCCCTGGCCTGGCCCTGGCCCTGGCCTGGCCCTGGCCTAAACCCTGGCCTGGCCTGGCCTGGCCTGGCCTGGCCTGGCCTGCCTGGCCTGGCCCTGGCCTGGCCTGGCCTGGCCTGGCCTGGCCTGGCCTGGCCCTGGCCTGGCCTGGCCTGGCCTGGCCTGGCCTAACCTGGCCTGGCCCTGGCCCCTGGCCTGGCCCTGGCCTGGCCTGGCCTGGCCTGGCCCCTGGCCCTAACCCTGGCCTGGCCTGGCCCTGGCCTGGCCTGGCCCTAACCCTGGCCCTAACCCTGGCCTGGCCCTGGCCCTGGCCTGGCCCTGGCCCCTAACCCCTGGCCTGGCCTGGCCTGGCCCCTGGCCTGGCCTGGCCTGGCCCCTGGCCCTGGCCCTGGCCTGGCCCCTAACCCTGGCCTGGCCTGGCCTGGCCTGGCCCTGGCCCTGGCCTGGCCTGGCCTGGCCCTGGCCTGGCCCTGGCCTAACCCTGGCCTGGCCTGGCCTGGCCTGGCCTGGCCCTGGCCTGGCCCTGGCCCTGGCCCTGGCCTGGCCCTGGCCCTGGCCTGGCCTGGCCTGGCCTGGCCCCTGGCCTGGCCTGGCCTGGCCCTAAACCTGGCCCTGGCCCTGGCCCTAAACCCTGGCCTGGCCTGGCCTGGCCTGGCCTGGCCCTGGCCCTGGCCTGGCCTGGCCTGGCCTGGCCTGGCCTGGCCCCTGGCCCTGGCCCCTGGCCCCTGGCCTGGCCCCTAACCCTGGCCTGGCCTGGCCCTGGCCCTGGCCTGGCCTGGCCTGGCCCTGGCCCTGGCCCTGGCCTGGCCCCTGGCCCTGGCCTGGCCCTGGCCTGGCCTGGCCTGGCCTGGCCTGGCCCTGGCCTGGCCTGGCCTGGCCTGGCCCTGGCCTGGCCCTGGCCCTAACCTGGCCTGGCCTGGCCCTGGCCCTGGCCCCTGGCCTGGCCCTGGCCTGGCCTGGCCCCTAACCCTGGCCTGGCCTGGCCCTGGCCTGGCCTGGCCCCTGGCCCTGGCCTAACCCTGGCCTGGCCCTGGCCTGGCCTGGCCCCTGGCCTAACCCTAACCTGGCCCCTAACCTGAACCTGGCCCTGGCCTAACCTAACCCTAACCCTAACCCCTAACCCCTAACCCTAACCCTAACCTAACCCTAACCCTAACCCTAACCCCCCCTAAACCCTAACCTAACCTAACCCTAACCCTAACCCCAACCTGGCCCTAACCCTAACCCTAACCCTTACCTTAACCCTTCTTAACCATATCTTACCCTAACCCTAAACCCTAACCTTAACCATTCTAAAACTATACCTAACCCTAACCCCACAGACAGACAGTCCTTTAACCCAACCAACGGGTTAATCTACAAGTGGGCTACCATGGGGCCTGACTTTGGCCGGCCGCGCCCGTACCCTCCGACCCGCCTGGCCTATATGATGTGGAGTGCAACCCCTCCCTTCCCCCCTCCGGTTTCCACGTGTCAGAGATGGAAGTGGATCAACCGACTCAAAACTAGAAACCAAACACATGGCGAGTCACCGCTGCGTTGCCGGATGTAGGGTATGGACGCAGCAAGCCAAGGATATTTTATCCCTTACACTGACTGGGATCCTCCCAAATCCGGCCTTTTACAAGGGTTTTTTTCCTCCACCCTTGTACCCTCTGGACTGGTTTGATGGTGAATAGGTTAAAAATAATCATTAGATTATATACCAACCAAAATAACCATACTCTACTCCTGACCCCTGGATGCACACCACCCTTTTTTTTCAACCCAAAAGCCTTTTTTTTGGATGAACACTACCACCCCCCTTTTTTTCAACAAAAGGAATCCCCCCACCCCCCCCTTTTTATTTTATTTTTTATTTTATTTATTTATTTATTTATTTATTTATTTTTTTTTTCAACGAAAGAAGACCCCTACTCAAAGATTTTACCTTTTTCTACCAAAGAGGATTTCTTCTCAAAGATCCCCCCCCCCCTCTTTTACTCAAGACAAAGGTTTTTAAAGACACTACCCTTTTTCAACCAAAGAGGATTCTCCCAAAGATACCAACTTTTTTTACTCAAGACCAAAGGTTTTTTTTCCCAAGACACCCCCTCCCCTTTTTTTAGCTAAAGACAAAGACCTTTTTTCTACAAAGAACTGGACTTACTACACTGACACAGGTGTAAGAGACTTTTTACCCATCCTGACGAACGTATTTCCAACTTAGGAGCAAAAAGAAACTAAATTATAAGATAGGTCCAACCCACTCACACCTCTGCACCATACACAAACAAACCAAAAACCTAGGTAAGACCCCCACCCATAAAAAAAACTTGAAACAGCATAAAAATATATATATATATTTAAAAAAGCTTTTTCGGATCCCTACATCCCATAATCCAAGTGGACTTGAACACCGCAAAACAGCCAAATCTACCGCATATTCGGGAACCCAAGTGGACACGAACGCGATCAAAGCTAAAACTCCGCTAACAAGCGCCAACTAGAAAAGATAAAAACAGCACCATTTTCGATCCTGGTAAAAGGAACACCCCCCTAGTAACCCTATCTACTACTACCCCTCAATAAAGATACAAGGTTCATACCCTCTAACACCACAAAAAGACCTAAAAAAACCACGGCCACTACTTTTCCCTGCACATCGCACCTTACTGCATATAAACAACGTGACTCAACAAAAAATCGGAGTAAAAATAACTCCACCACATTCAAAGACCTATAACCAGACCTATGGGTCACCCAGAACCCCAACTACAAATTCTATAGGAACCCACAGGTGTCCACTCTACCCTCTACCTTTCCTGGACCCACAGAACCTCACCTTCGGGTATTTCCAACCCCAAACCCCCTACCAGAGCAGACCGCTCCCAACGCTAACACACAAGTTAATGGTGACACGTAGGTCAAATACACACTTTTCACAGGAGGATCTATCATACTTCTACACATCACAGGAACTCCACGTATGGCTCCTCTTGACCCCCAGGACTGCTAGTCCTACTTAAAATTCACCTGGTACCTCTCGGACACCTACAACCCAAACAGCACCCCAAAAGCAAAGAGTCTACTTCTCCTATACAATTCCCCACAGGGCTCAACGACAGAGGCCTTCCCAAAAACAAAACCTCTCTCACAACACCGTCTCTGACCTTAGCCCTGGCCCCTAACCCGAACTGCAGCCCCAGTTCCAACCCCTCTGTGTATGTGTGTGTGTATACATGTATCTGTACCTGACCTCATGTTGTTAACCCTGTCTGTCCCTTACAATGTATTGTGTCTTCTGTTTTGTCACACTCCACTCTTCATTTATACCAAATAACATTTGAAAAGCTTGTGTCACTACAAGGTTGAACATTTATCACATTGGGTCTCCATTGTATTATTATTAGATGTGCTTGACCTCCACTCTAACTGCCCATCCACTTTACTGCATCCCCATTCCACTCTCACCTATGTCTGATTCCTCCACACCACAGCCTGTTAGCGGCTGTCCTACCTAGTAACAGTACAGACCAATCGAAATAACCTAGACCGCATTCCCACACGCGCACACGGGAGAGTTAGCTCTCTTTGCAGCCTCAGGAGGAGACCACCGGACAGTTAGCATTTCGCTCCACACATCCAACCAGGACCACATTCAAGGCAAGTAAATTACACAGTACACCCTACGGTACATGTAGATATACATACATACATTTTTACTACTTTTTGCACCTTTTATTTCAATTTTATTTGTATATTCTCCTCCCTGCTACCTGATGAAGCCGAGTAGGCAGAAACGCGTCGTGGCTGGGTTGCCCCTAGACCCGTGTGAGACTGTAAGGAAGGCAGATTCCACACGGACTTCGGGGTAACTCCTTTTGGCTACCCTTTTATTTTACACTTTGCTTTCCTTAATTGGACTTTTACACAGCTCTCATATATATATATGCACACACTAGGATGTAGTGGAGTGTGACTTTGTATGTTATCCCTCACACCACTTGTGGTGTTGTATGTGTATGCTTTTGTATATGTTAAAAATATATGTATAGGCACATTCCCTTTCATGTTTATGTATGTATGCATGTGTGCCCCCACCCCATCCTTGGTCCCAACCCTACTGACTGAGAGACACTGGCACTCAGCCATCGCAGGATAGGGCCCTTTTACCAGTAGGCTACCTTAAAAATAGATTAGTGGCCATTAGGACCGTAAACATAGATCTCTACTAGCATTTCAGAGATACCGTGACCACGGACTCTTAAACATTTACCTTAGATTTATCCTATATGATCCCTTTGATCCTGTACCAATAATCACTAGACAACCAATTTATATTTAACAAAACATTTAATGTTCTCCTCTTGGAGTTTCCTTGACCATGGACCCTTGACCAATAGGAAACCATTATAAACAAAAATAAATAAACAATAATATATATATTTTTTAAATAAATAAATAAATAAAAAATAAGAAATTAAATTAAAAATATATAAAAAAATAAAATAAATAAATTTAAAAAAAATAACAATAAATAAATACATATTAAAAAAAAAAAAAAAAAAAAAGGAATATAATATGTGGTTATATCAATTTTTTTTCCAGGTTTCTTGAACTCAGGGTTACCATGACCATGGACCCTTTGATGCAAAGAAACTACAAAATAGAATCTAAATAGCTAAATGTTAATTACCAAGAACCCTCACCTTCTCACCATCCTTCCAAATCTACCTCACCCAAGATACCCACCAGCACCCCCAACGGACGAGAACCTGTTTTCTCCAACTACTCTGGGGGCACGGTTTTGTCGACTCCCCCGCAGCGAGCAGACCCTAAGCAATCAGGCCCAACCATACACCAAGCAAGAAGAAGGGAGGAAATGGTAGACCGGACTCCTCCGGGACCCCTCTGGGGCCTGTTGGCAGACCTATCGGCTCAACCCTCCCAGCCCCCTTACACACGGGAGACTCACGTAACGCGCTGGACCACTATCTACCCCAGATTAGATCTGGATTGGCAGTTTGTTCAGTAGCGCGTGTTTCATCCTAGCGGGTTGGGATACCCAAAAGAGGGGCTTTTGGGTTATGCGCTGCGGCTGGAGGATCGCGTCTGCCGAATAACCCCTGGGGTGCCCAGATAATGTCTGGCGAGGTATCGGACCCCGCAGAGGAATTTCCCACTGGGGGACCCCTTACCCCGCCGCACTTAGCCTGGACAACCGAACCATTTTTTTACCTGGACTACGAACCAATTCACTGTCTAGGGATGATATACCTCTGGAAATGTTACGATCCTGGAAGGGAGTAATTCCACTGGTCACTATTACCCAAAACCTCTGAATTACCTACGACTGAGATGGTGTGGATGGAAACACCCAATTAACTTCTACTACTGCCGGACGTTTCATACGTAAGCCAGAGAAGGTTTGCCGGTTTCTAAACCCTCCATACACCGACCGGAACACAGGATGCGACTCCAGGGGCGGATGCATGACAACCCTATAGAGGGCTCGCCTTCTGGGTTTTTGTCTGCTCAAACCACTGGCTGTTATAGACTGACCACTTGACAGGGACACATGGCAACCGACTGAGGTCCGGACCTGCACAAGGTACGCAACTCGATGGTTTTGCCTGATCCTACGCCGAGTATACCCATACAGACCAGCTGGATTCGACTAGACATGGGTTGATTTGGAATTAGGATCCTGGAAGGGAATAATTCCCAATCATACACATGATTGAAAACATCCAGGACCAAAGACTGACGAACACTGAAGTGAATACATAGACAACGTGGAGCTAAAAAAGAAGGATCCGTAAGGGAGTAAAACTCCTAGGTTGCACTATGCTTTCCACTTCCGTTGACATAGCGGACCTGGACATCATGATCATACCACTCGACATGGACACATGGCAACCAACCGAGGACCGGACCTACATAAGGTACGCAACTCAAGGGCTTTGCCTGATCCTAAGTTGAGTTGACAGACCTACCTAAACTTAACCTTTTCTATACCTTACCCTAACCCTAACCCTAACCTTAACCATCCCAAAACCCATACCTAAACCTAACCCTAACCTCAACCCTTCTCAAAAAACTATATCTTACCCTAACCCTAAACCCTAACCTTAACCATTCTAAAACCATACCTAACCCTAACCCTACAGACAGACAGTCCTTTAACCCAACCAACGGGTTAATCTACAAGTGGGCTACCATGGGGCCTACAACTTTGGCCGGCCGCGCCCGTACCCTCCGACCCGCGCGTATATGATGTGGAGTGCAACCCCTCCCTTCCCCCCTCCGGTTTCCACGTGTCAGAGATGGAAGTGGATCAACCGACTCAAAACTAGAAACCAAACACTTGGCGAGTCACCGCTGCGTTGCCGGATGTAGGGTATGGACGCAGCAAGCCAAGGAAATGTTATTCCTTACACCTACTGGGATCCTCCCAAATCTGACCCTATACAAGGTTTTTTCCACCCTTGTACCTTCTGGATTGGTTTGATGGTGAACAGGTTTAAAATAAATCTTAGATTACATACCAACTAAAATAACCCTACTCTACTCCTGACCCCTGGATATACACCACCTACACTACCCCCCCTTTTTTTCAACGAAAGAAGACCCCTTCCCCAATATCCCACCTTTTTCCACCGAAGAGGATTCTTCTCAAAGATACCAACCCCCCTCTTTTTTCAACGAAAGAAGACCCCTTTCCCCAATACCCCAACTTTTTTCACAGAAGAGGATTCCTCCCAAAGAACCCCCCCCCCCCTTTTTTTTCAACAAAAGAAGACCCCTTCCCCAAATACCCACCTTTTTCCACCGAAGAGGATTCCTCCCAAAGATCCCCCCCCCCCTTTTTTTCATCAACAAAAGAAGACCCCTCTCCAAGATCTTACCTTCCCACCAAAGAGGATTCCACCCCCCCAGCTAAAGACAAAGACCTTTTTCTACAAAGAACTGGATTCACCACACTGACGCAGATGTAAGAGACTTCTTTACCCATCCTGATGACCGTATCTCCAACTTAGGAGTAAAATAATACAAATTACTATATAGGCCCACCACACTCACACCCCTGCACCATACACCCACATATAAAAAAAAAAACCCAGAACAATACCAACATCCTACACCAGACCCTCCCCCAGGTAAGTATTCTCCCCTCCCCCCAGGTAAGTCTCTCCCCTTCTGGAGTGGTCCCATCACCTTCGGAGGACAAACATCACTGGATACAGCCAAAAAAGTTTTTCTGGACCCATACCTCCCATTCCCCAAGTGGACGTTAACTAAACAACACGGCCAAATCTACTATATGCCCAGGATCCCAAATGGACGAAAACGCGATGGAAGCTATACTCCGTCAAAAAAGCACCAACTAAAGACGAACAGTTTAGGAACACTTCCAAGCCGGCCAAACTGAAACTACCCCTCAGAAACACTACCTACCACTACCCTTCAACAAAGAAACAAGGTTACAAGTTCCCCACACACCTGGATATGACCAAAGTTCACGACCTTCACTTCAACTCTACATCGCTCCTTTCTGCACTCTAACGCAAACTCCAAAAACGGAAAAAGATGTCCACCACCTTTGAAAGCCTACAGATAGACCTATGGGTCACCTAGAAACTCAACTATAGTCTCATTCGAATCCCACAGATGTCCACCCTACCCCCAACGACTCCTGAAACTACAGAACCTTATCCTGGGTTCCTTCCAGGCCCAAACCCCAACAAGAGCAGACCGCTCCCGACGCTAACACACAAGTCAATGGAGACACAGAGGTCAAACACTACTTTTTCAGAGGAGGATCTAATATACTTCTACTCATCACAGAAACTCCACGTTTGGCTTATTCTGACCCCTTAGACGTCTTGTCTTACCTAAAATTAACCCCACACCTCTGGGACCCCCACATCCTATACAGCACCCCAAAAGCAAAGTTCCATCCTTTCCATATAATTCTCCATAGGATTCAATGATAGAGGCTCCCCTACACCTAACAGACGAACAGACGCCTACCCGAAAAAAACGAAAAAATCTCATTGGCCAAGAGACAAGCATGCCTCTCACATGCACACCGCATGCACACCTGGTCCACCAATAGAAACGATCTTTGGCTAAACCACACCCCTATTATTTCCCATAAAAAGAGGAGCATCCCTCAGTCTCAGCACCATTAGGGTCGAAGAGACCCCGAAGAGCCTTCAACTGGACAAAGACTCAAGCTGGAACTCTACAAGGACAACCTCTTCCTCAACGGATCTACTGGGCCCTAGCTGTATGCTTACCCCTGAAAAAGACACCTCATCGGGATCAAGATATCAAGCTTGGACTTCACACACCCCTTGGACTGTAGCTATATGCTGCTCCCTAAAAGACACTTCACCAGGATCCAGACATCAAGTTGGGGCCTCATACCCCTAAAGAAGACACCTCATCGGGATCAAGACATCAAGCTGGGACTTCACACACCCCCTGGGGCTCTAGCTACATGCTACTCCCTCAAAGACACTTCACCAGGATCCAGACATCAAGTTGGGGCCTCATACCCCCTGGGCCCTAACTATATGCTACCCCCCAAACACCTCACCTGGATCAAGACATCAGCTGGGGCCTCATACCCCTAAAGAAGACACCTCATCGGGATCAAGACATCAAGCTGGGACTTCACACACCCCTTGGGCTCTAGCTACATGCTACTCCCTCAAAGACACTTCACCTGGATCCAGACATCAAGTTGGGGCCTCATACCCCCTGGGCCCTAACTATATGCTACCCCCCAAACACCTCACCTGGATCAAGACATCAGCTGGGGCCCTGTACTCTCTACAGGCATCTCATCGGAACGACTGGGCTCTAGCTATATGCTACTCCCTAAATAAAGACACCTCACCAGGATCTAGATACCAGCGGGCACTCTGCACCTCTCATCCCCTACCCCCTCTCCGCCCTACCCCTTCTCCTCCCGGAGAAAAGAAGCCTACAGCTTTCCGCTACATCGTTAATTCGGTCTGTACCCTAAACCCCACTACTTCCTCCCCCATATAGGTACTCCTACGACGGACCTTCATAGACCTTCTAGACCTTCGAGCCTCAACCACACATACACCCACATCCTTATTTTTCCGGTCCAAAATACGGCCTTTTTACCGTACTACGACCAAGTGCACCTATTTTTGCACATTTTTTCTCCCTGCCACCTGATGAAGCTGAGCAAAGCAGAAACGCGTCGTGGCTGGGCTGCCCCTAGATCCGTTGTGATGCTGTAAGGAAGGCAGGTTCCACACGGACTTCGGGGTATCTCCTTTTGGCTACTCAATTTCCTTTGTACTTTTCTCTCTCCTTACTTTCAGTTTTACACAGGGACACACACACGGAAGATCTACAGGACAGCGATGACCCTGGGCACTCTGATGGCTACTCAGACCCCTACTTCATCACAATACAAGCCCAAACAATTTCGACGGGGCATAGTTATCTACATAGACCCTCTACATTTTTTGAAAGAGACGCACAGAGGGTCCGGCCGAATAAGAGTTTCGACCGGCAACCTAGTCTCATCATAGGATCGTCGCACAGCTTACCCCCACCATACCAGAGGACCCAGAGACCCGGTCATATCCTCATAAGATTGACATAGGGAAGGGCTCTTTTTGGGCAACACAAACCCTCCTAACCTTCCCCCACATCATACCCTGACCAGGGTGATTGAGGGAACGGAGCAGAGGCAGAGTGTTAAGGTGGCCTCTGCATTTTCATCTCCATCCCATACCCAGACCTGGGTGGCATGGAATGTTAATCAGCAGGAACAGGTTCAAACTCTGTTACTACTTACCTCCATACTCTCTTCCCAGTCAACCCCATCTAAACATGGGATTGCTAGGTAGAACCACAGGCTGAATCCCCCAGTTGACCACTAGACCCACACCGTGGGACTCCTGGACCCTCTAGATACCAAAAACAACTGAAAGAAGAAACGCACAGAAGGGCCAGCAGATAAAAAGCGTTGACCGGCAGCCCAGTCTCATCATTGGAACGCCGACTTCACCTCACACAGAGACCCCTGTTCAGGCCTCAACTAATGGCACTACAGGCTCCCACCTACTCCAACCACACAGGACAACCCGATCTCACCAACCCAAGATCAACTAAGAACCAAAGACAAAGAAACCCCTCAAAGAAAACAGCTTACCCCCACCATACCAGGGGACCCAGAGACCCGGTCATACCCTCATAAGGTTGACATAGGGAAGGGCTCCTTTTGGGCAACACAAACCCTCCTAACCTTCCCCCACATCATACCCTGACCAGGGTGATTGAGGGAACGGAGCAGAGGCAGAGTGTTAAGGTGGCCTCTGCATTTTCATCTCCATCCCATACCCAGACCTGGGTGGCATGGAATGATAATCAGCAGGAACAGGTTATAACTCTGTTACCACCTACCCCCATACTCTCTTCCCAGTCAACACCATCTAAACATGGGATTGCTGGACAGAACCACAGGATGAATCCCCCAGTTGACAACTAGACCAACAGCTAATCCCACACCGTGGGACTCCAGGACCCTCTAGACACCAAACCTCCCATAAACAATTGAAAGAAGAAACGCACAGAAGGGCCAGCAGATAAAAAGCGTTGACCAGCAGCCCAGTCTCATCATTGGAACGCCGACTTCACCTCACACAGAGACCCCTGTTCAGGCCTCAACTAATGGCACTACAGGCTCCCACCTACTCCAACCACACAGGACAACCCGATCTCACCAACCCAAGATCAACTAAGAACCAAAGACAAAGAAACCCCTCAAAGAAAACAGCTTACCCCCACCATACCAGGGGACCCAGAGACCCGGTCATACCCTCATAAGGTTGACATAGGGAAGGGCTCCTTTTGGGCAACACAAACCCTCCTAACCTTCCCCACATCATACCCTGACCAGGGTGATTGAGGGAACGGAGCAGAGGCAGAGTGTTAAGGTGGCCTCTGCATTTTCATCTCCATCCCATACCCAGACCTGGGTGGTATGGAATGATAATCAGCAGGAACAGGTTATAACTCTGTTACCACCTACCCCCATACTCTCTTCCCAGTCAACACCATCTAAACATGGGATTGCTGGACAGAACCACAGGATGAATCCCCAGTTGACAACTAGACCCACAGCTAATCCCACACCGTGGGACTCCAGGACCCTCTAGACACCAAACCTCCCATAAACAATTAAAAGAAGAAACGCACAGAAGGGCCAGCAGATAAAAAGCGTTGACCAGCAGCCCAGTCTCATCATTGGAACGCCGACTTCACCTCACACAGAGACCCCTGTTCAGGCTTCTACGAAGGGCATAATAGGCCCTCTCCTACTCCGACCACACAGGACAACCCGATCTCACCAACCCAAGATCAACTAAGAACCAAAGACAAAGAAACCCTTCAAAGAAAACAGCTCACCCCCACCATACCAGGGGACCCAGAGACCTTGTCATACCCTCACAAGGCTGACATAGGTACGGACTCCTTTTGGATGTCGCAAACCCTCCCAACCTTTCCTGACCAGGGTGCCTGACGGTACGAAGCAGAGACAGAGTGTTGAGGTGACCTCTGTACTCTCCTTCCTGTCCCATACCCTCCCAAGCCATCTACTCATAGAACCGAGCTCCGCTAAAAAGTCCACCTACAGATACCCCAAGGACCGGACTTATCCACGACATTCAGCCCAACAACACACCCAGCTAATAAGCGATACCCTCACCAACCCAGCATCATTGGATCTACGCCTCAAGAATAGGACCGAAAACACAGGAATAAAGATACTGAATGGAACATCAGGCCCCCACCACTACGGCTGGACCACCACTGAGGCTTTCAGTACAGCGGAGGAACGTCCGGACAGACACTGCACCTGCACCTTACACACCCCACATCCCATACAAAAGATAGGGGGTCATTAAGACCACAAAAACAGACATTCAATAGCACCATAGAGTTACCATGCCCATGGACTCTCAATAAATACTTTCTTAAAAAAAAAAAAAAAAAAAAAAAAAAAAAAAAAAAGGGATATAACTATATATCTATATATAAATATATCACTTTTATTTTCCAAGTTTCTTGAACTCAGGGTTACCATGACCATGGACCTTTTGATGAAAAGAAACTACAAAATATAATCTAAATATCTAAATGTTATATACCTAGAACCTTCACCATCCCACCATCCTTCCAAATCTACCTCACCGAAGATACCCACCAGCACCCCCAACGGACGAGAACCTTTTTCTCCAACTACTCTGGGGGCACGGTTTTGTCGACTCCCCCGCAGCGAGTAGACCCTAAGCAATCAGGCCCAACCATACACCAAGCAAGAAGACGGGAGGAAATGGTAGACCGGACTCCTTCGGGACCCCTCTGGGGCCTGTTGGCAGACCAATCGGCTCAACCCTCCCAGCCCCCTTACACACGGGAGACTCACGTAACGCGCTGGACCACTATCTACCCCAGATTAGATCTGGATTGGCAGTAGGTTCAGTAGCGCGTGTTTCCTCCTAGCGGGTTGGGATACCCAAAAGAGGGGCTTTTGGGTTATGCGCTGCGGCTGGAGGATCGCGTCTGCCGAATAACCCCTGGGGTGCCCAGATGATGTCTGGCGAGGTATCGGACCCCGCAGGGGAATAACCCACTGGGGGACCCCTTACCCCGCCGCACTTAGCCTGGACAACCGAACCATTTTTTACCTGGACTACGAACCAATTCACTGTCTAGGGATGATATACCTCTGGAAACTTTACGATCCTGGAAGGGAGTAATTCCACTGGTCACTATTACCCAAAACCTCTGAATTACCTACGACTGAGATGGTTGGAATGGAAACACCCAATTAACTTCTACTACTGCCGGACGTTTCATACGTAAGCCAGAGAAGGTTTGCCGGTTTCCAAACCCTCCATACACCGACCGAAACACAGGACGTGACTCCAGGGGCGGATGCATGACAACCGTATAGAGGGCTCGCCTTCTGGTCTTTGTCTACTCAAACCACTGGCTGTTATAGACTGACCACTTGACAGGGACACATGGCAACCGACTGAGGTCCGGACCTGCACAAGGTACGCAACTCGATGGTTTTGCCTGATCCTACGCCGAGTATACCCATACAGACCAGCTGGATTCGACTAGACATGGGTTGATTTGGAATTAGGATCCTGGAAGGGAATAACTCCCAATCATACACATGATTGAAAACATCCAGGACCAAAGACTGACGAACACTGGAGGTTGATACATAGACAACATGGAGCTAAAGAAGAAGGATCTGAAAGAGAGTAAAAACTCCTAAGTTGCACTATGCTTTCCACCTCCGTTGACACAGCGGACCTGGACATCATGACCATACCACTCGACATGGACACATGGCAACCAACCGAGGACCGTACCTGCATAAGGGACGCAACTCAAGGGCTTTGCCTGATCCTAAGTTGAGGTGACAGACCTACCTAAACTTAACCTTTTCTATACCTTACCCTAACCCTAACCCTAACCTTAACCATCTCAAAACCCATACCTAAACTTAACCCTAACCTTAAACCTTCTTAAAAAACCATATCTTACCCTAACCCTAAACCCTAACCTTAACCATTCTTAAGCCATACCTAACCTTAACCCTACAGACAGACAGTCCTTTAACCCAACCAACGGGTTAATCTACAAGTGGGCTACCATGGGGCCTACAACTTTGGCCGGCCGCGCCCGTACCCTCCGACCCGCGCGTATATGATGTGGAGTGCAACCCCTCCCTTCCCCCCTCCGGTTTCCACGTGTCAGAGATGGAAGTGGATCAACCGACTCAAAACTAGAAACCAAACACTTGGCGAGTCACCGCTGCGTTGCCGGATGTAGGGTATGGACGCAGCAAGCCAAGGAAATGTTATTCCTTACACCTACTGGGATCCTCCCAAATCTGACCCTATACAAGGTTTTTTCCACCCTTGTACCTTCTGGATTGGTTTGATGGTGAACAGGTTTAAAATAAATCTTAGATTACATACCAACTAAAATAACCCTACTCTACTCCTGACCCCTGGATATACACCACCTACACTACCCCCCCCCCCCTTTTTTTCAACGAAAGAAGACCCCTTCCTTCCCCAATATCCCACCTTTTTCCACCGAAGAGGATTCTTCTCAAAGATACCAACCCCCCTCTTTTTTTCAACGAAAGAAGACCCTTTCCCCAATACCCCAACTTTTTTTCACAGAAGAGGATTCCTCCCAAAGAACCCCCCTTTTTTTTTTCAACAAAAGAAGACCCCTTCCCCAAATACCCACCTTTTTCCACCGAAGAGGATTCCTCCCAAAGATCCCCCCTTTTTTTCATCAACAAAAAGACCCCTCTCCAAGATCTTACCTTCCCACCAAAGAGGATTCCACCCCCCCAGCTAAAGACAAAGACCTTTTTCTACAAAGAACTGGATTCACCACACTGACGCAGATGTAAGAGACTTTTTTACCCATCCTGATGACCGTATCTCCAACTTAGGAGCAAAATAATACAAATTACTATATAGGCCCACCACACTCACACCCCTGCACCATACACCCACATACAAAAAAACCCAGAACAATACCAACATCCTACACCAGACCCTCCCCCAGGTAAGTATTCCCCCCTCCCCCCAGGTAAGTCTCTCCCCTTCTGGAGTGGTCCCATCACCTTCGGAGGACAAACATCACTGGATACAGCCAAAAAAGTTTTTCTGGACCCATACCTCCCATTCCCCAAGTGGACGTTAACTAAACAACACGGCCAAATCTACTATATGCCCAGGATCCCAAATGGACGAAAACGCGATGGAAGCTATACTCCGTCAAAAAAGCACCAACTAAAGACGAACAGTTTAGGAACACTTCCAAGCCGGCCAAACTGAAACTACCCCTCAGAAACACTACCTACCACTACCCTTCAACAAAGAAACAAGGTTACAAGTTCCCCACACACCTGGATATGACCAAAGTTCACGACCTTCACTTCAACTCTACATCGCTCCTTTCTGCACTCTAACGCAAACTCCAAAAACGGAAAAAGATGTCCACCACCTTTGAAAGCCTACAGATAGACCTATGGGTCACCTAGAAACTCAACTATAGTCTCATTCGAATCCCACAGATGTCCACCCTACCCCCAACGACTCCTGAAACTACAGAACCTTATCCTGGGTTCCTTCCAGGCCCAAACCCCCAACAAGAGCAGACCGCTCCCGACGCTAACACACAAGTCAATGGAGACACAGAGGTCAAACACTACTTTTTCAGAGGAGGATCTAATATACTTCTACTCATCACAGAAACTCCACGTTTGGCTTATTCTGACCCCTTAGACGTCTTGTCTTACCTAAAATTAACCCCACACCTCTGGGACCCCCACATCCTATACAGCACCCCAAAAGCAAAGTTCCATCCTTTCCATATAATTCTCCATAGGATTCAATGATAGAGGCTCCCCTACACCTAACAGACGAACAGACGCCTACCCGAAAAAAACGAAAAAATCTTATTGGCCAAGAGACAAGCATGCCTCTCACATGCACACCGCATGCACACCTGGTCCACCAATAGAAACGATCTTTGGCTAAACCACACCCCTATTATTTCCCATAAAAAGAGGAGCATCCCTCAGTCTCAGCACCATTAGGGTCGAAGAGACCCCGAAGAGCCTTCAACTGGACAAAGACTCAAGCTGGAACTCTACAAGGACAACCTCTTCCTCAACGGATCTACTGGGCCCTAGCTGTATGCTTACCCCTGAAAAAGACACCTCATCGGGATCAAGATATCAAGCTTGGACTTCACACACCCCTTGGACTGTAGCTATATGCTGCTCCCTAAAAGACACTTCACCAGGATCCAGACATCAAGTTGGGGCCTCATACCCCTAAAGAAGACACCTCATCGGGATCAAGACATCAAGCTGGGACTTCACACACCCCTGGGGCTCTAGCTACATGCTACTCCCTCAAAGACACTTCACCAGGATCCAGACATCAAGTTGGGGCCTCATACCCCCTGGGCCCTAACTATATGCTACCCCCCAAACACCTCACCTGGATCAAGACATCAGCTGGGGCCTCATACCCCTAAAGAAGACACCTCATCGGGATCAAGACATCAAGCTGGGACTTCACACACCCCTTGGGCTCTAGCTACATGCTACTCCCTCAAAGACACTTCACCTGGATCCAGACATCAAGTTGGGGCCTCATACCCCCTGGGCCCTAACTATATGCTACCCCCCAAACACCTCACCTGGATCAAGACATCAGCTGGGGCCCTGTACTCTCTACAGGCATCTCATCGGAACGACTGGGCTCTAGCTATATGCTACTCCCTAAATAAAGACACCTCACCAGGATCTAGATACCAGCGGGCACTCTGCACCTCTCATCCCCTACCCCCTCTCCGCCCTACCCCTTCTCCTCCCGGAGGAAAAGAAGCCTACAGCTTTCCGCTACATCGTTAATTCGGTCTGTACCCTAAACCCCACTACTTCCTCCCCCATATAGGTACTCCTACGACGGACCTTCATAGACCTTCTAGACCTTCGAGCCTCAACCACACATACACCCACATCCTTATTTTTCCGGTCCAAAATACGGCCTTTTTACCGTACTACGACCAAGTGCACCTATTTTTGCACATTTTTTTCCCTGCCACCTGATGAAGCTGAGCAAAGCAGAAACGCGTCGTGGCTGGGCTGCCCCTAGATCCGTTGTGATGCTGTAAGGAAGGCAGGTTCCACACGGACTTCGGGGTATCTCCTTTTGGCTACTCAATTTCCTTTGTACTTTTCTCTCTCCTTACTTTCAGTTTTACACAGGGACACACACACGGAAGATCTACAGGACAGCGATGACCCTGGGCACTCTGATGGCTACTCAGACCCCTACTTCATCACAATACAAGCCCAAACAATTTCGACGGGGCATAGTTATCTACATAGACCCTCTACATTTTTTGAAAGAGACGCACAGAGGGTCCGGCCGAATAAGAGTTTCGACCGGCAACCTAGTCTCATCATAGGATCGTCGCACAGCTTACCCCCACCATACCAGAGGACCCAGAGACCCGGTCATATCCTCATAAGATTGACATAGGGAAGGGCTCTTTTGGGCAACACAAACCCTCCTAACCTTCCCCACATCATACCCTGACCAGGGTGATTGAGGGAACGGAGCAGAGGCAGAGTGTTAAGGTGGCCTCTGCATTTTCATCTCCATCCCATACCCAGACCTGGGTGGCATGGAATGTTAATCAGCAGGAACAGGTTCAAACTCTGTTACTACTTACCTCCATACTCTCTTCCCAGTCAACCCCATCTAAACATGGGATTGCTAGGTAGAACCACAGGCTGAATCCCCCAGTTGACCACTAGACCCACACCGTGGGACTCCTGGACCCTCTAGATACCAAAAACAACTGAAAGAAGAAACGCACAGAAGGGCCAGCAGATAAAAAGCGTTGACCGGCAGCCCAGTCTCATCATTGGAACGCCGACTTCACCTCACACAGAGACCCCTGTTCAGGCCTCAACTAATGGTACTACAGGCTCCCACCTACTCCAACCACACAGGACAACCCGATCTCACCAACCCAAGATCAACTAAGAACCAAAGACAAAGAAACCCCTCAAAGAAAACAGCTTACCCCCACCATACCAGGGGACCCAGAGACCCGGTCATACCCTCATAAGGTTGACATAGGGAAGGGCTCCTTTTGGGCAACACAAACCCTCCTAACCTTCCCCACATCATACCCTGACCAGGGTGATTGAGGGAACGGAGCAGAGGCAGAGTGTTAAGGTGGCCTCTGCATTTTCATCTCCATCCCATACCCAGACCTGGGTGGTATGGAATGATAATCAGCAGGAACAGGTTATAACTCTGTTACCACCTACCCCCATACTCTCTTCCCAGTCAACACCATCTAAACATGGGATTGCTGGACAGAACCACAGGATGAATCCCCCAGTTGACAACTAGACCCACAGCTAATCCCACACCGTGGGACTCCAGGACCCTCTAGACACCAAACCTCCCATAAACAATTGAAAGAAGAAACGCACAGAAGGGCCAGCAGATAAAAAGCGTTGACCAGCAGCCCAGTCTCATCATTGGAACGCCGACTTCACCTCACACAGAGACCCCTGTTCAGGCTTCTACGAAGGGCATAATAGGCCCTCTCCTACTCCGACCACACAGGACAACCCGATCTCACCAACCCAAGATCAACTAAGAACCAAAGACAAAGAAACCCTTCAAAGAAAACAGCTCACCCCCACCATACCAGGGGACCCAGAGACCTTGTCATACCCTCACAAGGCTGACATAGGTACGGACTCCTTTTGGATGTCGCAAACCCTCCCAACCTTTCCTGACCAGGGTGCCTGACGGTACGAAGCAGAGACAGAGTGTTGAGGTGACCTCTGTACTCTCCTTCCTGTCCCATACCCTCCCAAGCCATCTACTCATAGAACCGAGCTCCGCTAAAAAGTCCACCTACAGATACCCCAAGGACCGGACTTATCCACGACATTCAGCCCAACAACACACCCAGCTAATAAGCGATACCCTCACCAACCCAGCATCATTGGATCTACGCCTCAAGAATAGGACCGAAAACACAGGAATAAAAGATACTGAATGGAACATCAGGCCCCCACCACTACGGCTGGACCACCACTGAGGCTTTCAGTACAGCGGAGGAACGTCCGGACAGACACTGCACCTGCACCTTACACACCCCACATCCCATACAAAAGATAGGGGGTCATTAAGACCACAAAAACAGACATTCAATAGCACCATAGAGTTACCATGCCCATGGACTCTCAATAAGTACTTTCTTAAAAAAATAAAAAAAATAATAATAAAATAAATTAAAAAAAAAGGGATATAACTATATATCTATATATAAATATATCACTTTTATTTTCCAAGTTTCTTGAACTCAGGGTTACCATGACCATGGACCTTTTGATGAAAAGAAACTACAAAATATAATCTAAATATCTAAATGTTATATACCTAGAACCTTCACCATCCCACCATCCTTCCAAATCTACCTCACCGAAGATACCCACCAGCACCCCCAACGGACGAGAACCTTTTTCTCCAACTACTCTGGGGGCACGGTTTTGTCGACTCCCCCGCAGCGAGTAGACCCTAAGCAATCAGGCCCAACCATACACCAAGCAAGAAGACGGGAGGAAATGGTAGACCGGACTCCTTCGGGACCCCTCTGGGGCCTGTTGGCAGACCAATCGGCTCAACCCTCCCAGCCCCCTTACACACGGGAGACTCACGTAACGCGCTGGACCACTATCTACCCCAGATTAGATCTGGATTGGCAGTAGGTTCAGTAGCGCGTGTTTCCTCCTAGCGGGTTGGGATACCCAAAGAGGGGCTTTTGGGTTATGCGCTGCGGCTGGAGGATCGCGTCTGCCGAATAACCCCTGGGGTGCCCAGATGATGTCTGGCGAGGTATCGGACCCCGCAGGGGAATAACCCACTGGGGGACCCCTTACCCCGCCGCACTTAGCCTGGACAACCGAACCATTTTTTACCTGGACTACGAACCAATTCACTGTCTAGGGATGATATACCTCTGGAAACTTTACGATCCTGGAAGGGAGTAATTCCACTGGTCACTATTACCCAAAACCTCTGAATTACCTACGACTGGGATGGTTGGAATGGAAACACCCAATTAACTTCTACTACTGCCGGACGTTTCATACGTAAGCCAGAGAAGGTTTGCCGGTTTCCAAACCCTCCATACACCGACCGAAACACAGGACGTGACTCCAGGGGCGGATGCATGACAACCGTATAGAGGGCTCGCCTTCTGGTCTTTGTCTACTCAAACCACTGGCTGTTATAGACTGACCACTTGACAGGGACACATGGCAACCGACTGAGGTCCGGACCTGCACAAGGTACGCAACTCGATGGTTTTGCCTGATCCTACGCCGAGTATACCCATACAGACCAGCTGGATTCGACTAGACATGGGTTGATTTGGAATTAGGATCCTGGAAGGGAATAACTCCCAATCATACACATGATTGAAAACATCCAGGACCAAAGACTGACGAACACGGAGGTTGATACATAGACAACATGGAGCTAAAGAAGAAGGATCTGAAAGAGAGTAAAAACTCCTAAGTTGCACTATGCTTTCCACCTCCGTTGACACAGCGGACCTGGACATCATGACCATACCACTCGACATGGACACATGGCAACCAACCGAGGACCGTACCTGCATAAGGGACGCAACTCAAGGGCTTTGCCTGATCCTAAGTTGAGGTGACAGACCTACCTAAACTTAACCTTTTCTATACCTTACCCTAACCCTAACCCTAACCTTAACCATCTCAAAACCCATACCTAAACTTAACCCTAACCTTAAACCTTCTTAAAAACCATATCTTACCCTAACCCTAAACCCTAACCTTAACCATTCTTAAGCCATACCTAACCTTAACCCTACAGACAGACAGTCCTTTAACCCAACCAACGGGTTAATCTACAAGTGGGCTACCATGGGGCCTACAACTTTGGCCGGCCGCGCCCGTACCCTCCGACCCGCGCGTATATGATGTGGAGTGCAACCCCTCCCTTCCCCCCTCCGGTTTCCACGTGTCAGAGATGGAAGTGGATCAACCGACTCAAAACTAGAAACCTAACCCTAACCCTAACCCTAACCCTAACCCTAACCCTAACCCCTAACCCTAACCCTAACCCTAACCCCTAACCCTAACCCTAACCCCTAACCCTAACCCTAACCCTAACCCTAACCCTAACCCTAACCCTAACCCCTAACCCCTAACCCTAACCCTAACCCTAACCCTAACCCTAACCCTAACCCTAACCCTAACCCTAACCCTAACCCTAACCCTAACCCTAACCCCTAACCCCTAACCCTAACCCCTAACCCCCCTATAACCCTAACCCTAACCCCCTATAACCCTAACCCTAACCCCCCCCTAACCCTAACCCTAACCCCTAACCCCTAACCCTAACTGTAACCATCCCAAAACCCATACCTAAACTTAACCCTAACCTTAAACCCTTCTTAAAAAAACATATCTTACCCTAACCCTAAACCCTAACCTTAACCATTCTAAAAACTATACCTAACCCTAACCCCTAACCCTAACCCCTAACCCCTAACCCTAACCACCTAACCCTAACCACTCTAAAAACCCTTACCTAAACCTAACCTTAACCTCTTTAAAAAAAACTATTCCTTACCCTAACCTTAAACCTAACCTTAACCACTCTAAAAACTATACCTAACCCTAAACCTAACTCTAACCTTAACCACTCTAAAAACCCTTACCTAAACCTAACCTTAACTTCTCTAAAAAAAACTATTCCTTACCCTAACCTTAAACCTAACCTTAAGGACCTTAAGTGGTCCTTCTGTGGCTCAGTTGGTAGAGCATGGCGCTTGTAACGCCAGGGTAGTGGGTTTGATTCCCGGGACCACCCATACGTAGAATGTATGCACACATGACTGTAAGTCGCTTTGGATAAAAGCGTCAGCTAAATGGCATATATAACCACTCTAAAAACTATATCTAACCCTAAAACCTACTGACAGACAGTCTTTTAACCCAACCAACGGGTTCATCTACAAGTAGGCAACTATGGGGCCTACTACTTTGGCCGGCCGCGCCCGGACCCCTCCGGCCCACGCGTATATGATGTGGAGTGCACGCCTGACCAGCATCACCACCCTGGATGGTTCCGACCTTGAATATGTGGACATCTATAAGTACCTAGGTGTCTGGCTAGACTGTAAACTCTCCTTCCAGACTCATATCAAACATCTCCAATCGAAAATCAAATCAAGAGTCGGCTTTCTACTCCGCAACAAAGCCTCCTTCACTAAACGCCGCCAAACTTACCCTAGTAAAACTGACTATCCTACCGATCCTCGACTTCGGCGATGTCATCTATAAAATTGCTTCCAACACTCTACTCAGCAAACTGGATGCAGTTTATCACTGTGCCATCCGTTTTGTCACTAAAGCACCTTATACCACCCACCACTGAGACTTGTACGCTCTAGTCGGCTGGCCCTCGCTACATATTCGTCGCCAGACCCACTGGCTCCAGGTCATCTACAAGTCCATGATAGGTAAAGCTCCGCCTTATCTCAGTTCACTGGTCACGATGGCAACACCCACCCGTAGCACGCGCTCCAGCAGGTGTATCTCACTGATCATCCCTAAAGCCAACACCTCATTTGGCCGCCTTTCGTTCCAGTTCTCTGCTGCCTGTGACTGGAACGAATTGCAAAAAAAAAAAAAAGAGACTTTTATCTCCCTCACCAACTTCAAACATTTCAAACATTTGCTATCTGAGCAGCTAACCGATCGCGCCAGCTGTACATAGACTATTGGCAAATAGCCCACCCATTTTTACCTACCTCATCCCCATACTGTTTTTATTTATTTACTTTTCTGCTCTTTTGCACACCAATATCTCTACCTGTACATGACCATCTGATCATTTATCACTCCAGTGTTAATCTGCAAAATTGTAATTATTCGCCTACCTCCTCATGCCTTTTGCACACAATGTATATAGACTGCACTTTTTTTTTCTTCCTATTGTGTTATTGACTTGTTAATTGTTTACTCCATGTGTAACTCTGTGTTGTCTGCTCACACTGCTATGCTTTATCTTGGCCAGGTCGCAGTTGCAAATGAGAACTTATTCTCAACTAGCCTACCTGGTTAAATAAAGGTGAAATAAAAAAATCTAAAAATATTTGTGTTTAGTGAGTCCACCATCAGAGGCAGTAGGGATGACAAAGCGTTATATTGACAGGTGCCATAATTCTCTCCTGCTTTAGCATTCTAAATGTAACGAGTACTTTTAGTTCTCAGGGAAAATGTATGGATTAAAAAGTACATTATTTTCTTTAGGAATGTCGTGGAGTAAAAGTAAAAGTTGTAAAAAATATAAATAGTAAAGTACAGATACCCCAAAAAACTACAGTAGTAATTAAAAGTATTTTTACTTAAGTACTATACACCATTGTGTAGAACTTTCTAGCATGAGGGTCTTTATTGAAGGTGTTTCTCTGTATACAACATCTAGTATGACTGTCTCTAAGGTGTTGATCTGTATACAACATGAGCCAAGGGGGATGAATACTTTTGCAAGGCACTGTAGACTTAGGAATTTTGCAGTTTGATACGAGGGTCACCAAAACAGAAATAGAAATGCAACAGTGTTTTGTCAATCAATCATCGATTATCAAGTTGAAATCAATAGCGAGAGAGGGGGGATGCATATAACTAACACATCGCAAATATTCCTTACTAGATATTTTAAAAATACTCCTAAACACAATTGAACCAGGTGCCTTAGACTCGAGCATCAATAGGGTCTGACAGCAGGTTGAATAATTGACATCCCTAGTGAGTGCAGAAATATTTGTAATTTTTCATACAGTCCTCTATGGGAATTGAACCCACAACCCTAGCATTGCACACAACATGCTCTAACAACTGAGCCACACGAGACGAGACACAGACAGACAGACAGACAGACAGACAGACAGACAGACAGACAGACAGAATGAGAATATCCAAATTGTTTATTTGAGTACATGTTTATCAGGGCACACACACACATTGTCTCTCTCAATTTTATTCAGTTCTCTCTCTAGGTGCAGTGCTGGGCCAGACAGTCGCAGGCAGTGACAGACAGAACGTTGTGATGTGTCAGTGTTCCATTAGAACACAGCAGCGGAACGCTCAGAGGCTCTGTCGCCACAGAAGCACAACACACACACTCCCTCTCCACAGCGTTAGTTTCCAGGGAATATACACTCTTACTACGACACTTCCCCTGAGAGAGAGAGAGAGAGAGAGAGAGAGAGAGAGAGAGAGAGAGAGAGAGAGAGAGAGAGAGAGAGAGAGAGAGAGAGAGAGAGAGAGAAAGAGTAAAAATCATTATAAAATCAATAGACACAAAAACAAGTGTGCAGTTAAAATTGGCAATGTACGCACAGATTTCTTTCCTCAGGGCTGTGGAGAGAGACAGGGATGCAGCTTGAGCCCCACCCTCTTCAACAAATATATCAATGAATTGTCGGGGGCACTAAAACAGTCTGCAGCACCCGGCCTCACTCTAATAGAATCTGAAGTAAAATGTTTGGTGATGATTTGGTGCTTCTGTCCCCAACCAAGGAGGTCCTTCAGCAGTACCTAGATCTTCTGCTCAGATTCTGTCAGAACTGGGCCCTGACAGTGAATCTCAGTAAAACAAAAATAATGGTGTTCCAAAAAAGGTCCAATAGCCAAGACAACAAATACAAATTCTATCTAGACACTGTTGCTGTCACATCCTGATCTGTTTCAGAGTGTGACATCTCTTTGTGCTTGTCTCCACCCTCCCGGTGTCGCCCATCTTCCCCAGTATCCCCAGTGTATTTATACCTGTGTTTTTTCCCTTGCTCCTGTCTTTCTCTAGTTCCTGTTTTCCCGGTTTTGACCATTCTGCCTGCCCTGACCCTGAGCCTGCCCGGACCCTGAGCCTGCCTGTCGTTCTGTACCTTGTCACACCTCCCTGGATTACTGACCCATGCAAGCCCCGACTTGAGCCTGCATGCTGTTCTGTACCTGACCCCTGCCTTCCCTTGACCTGTCGTTTGCCTGCCCCCCTGTTTTTGTAATTAACTTTTGCTACATCGAAACTGTCTGTACCTGGGTCTTTTCCTGAGCCTTGATAGCCGCCCTAGAGCACACAAAAATATACAGTTGAAGTCGGAAGTTTACATACACCTTGGCCAAATACATTTAAACTCAGTATTTTACCATTCCTAACATTTAATCCTAGTACAAATTCCCGGTCTTAGGTCAGTTAGGATTACCACATTTTTAAGAATGTGACCGGTCAGAATAATAGACAGAATTATTTATTTCAGATTTTATTTCTTTCATCACATTCCCAGTGGGTCAGAAGTTTACATACACTCAATAAGTATTTGGTAGCAGTACCTTTAAATTGTTTAACTTGGGTCAAACGTTTCAGGAAGCCTTCCACAAATTTTGGCCCATTCCTCGTGACAAACCTGTTGTAACTGAGTCAGGTTTGTAGGCCTCCTTGCTCGAACACGCTTTTTCAGTTCTGCCCACACATTTTCTATGGGTTTGAGGTAAGGGCTTTGTGTTGGCCACTCAGATACCTTCACTTTGTTGTCCTTAAACCCATTTTGCCACAACTTCAGAAGCATGCTTTGGGTCATTGTCCATTTGGAAGACCTATTTGCGACCAAGATTTTACTTCCTGACTGATGTCTTGAAAAGTTAATTCAATATATCCACATAATTTTCCTTCCTCATGAAGCCATCTATTTTGTGAAGTGCACCAGTGCCTCCTGCAGCAAAGCACCCCCACAACATGAGGCTGGCACCCCTGTGCTTCACGGTTGGGATGGTGTTCTTCGGCTTGTCATTATGACCGAAAAGTTGTATTTTTGTTTCATTAGACCACAGGACATTTCTCCAGAAGGTACATCTTTGTCCCCATGTGCAGTTGCAAACCGTAGTCTGGCTTTTTTATGGCGGTTTTGGAGCAGTGGCATCTTCCTTGCTGAGCGGCCTTTCAGGTTAAGTCGACATAGAACTTGTTTTACTGTGGATATAGATAATGTTGTACCTGTTTCCTCCAGCATCTTCACAAGGTCCTTTGCTGTTGTTCTGGGATTGATTGGCTCTTTTCGCACCAAAGTACGTTCATCTCTAGGAGACAGAACACGTCTCTATCCTGAGTGGTGTGACGGCTGTGTGGTCCCATGGTGTTTATACTTGCGTACTATTGTTTGTACAGATAACCTTGGCACCTTCAGGTGTTTGGAAATTGCTCCCAAAGATGAACCAGACTTGTGGAGGTCTCCAATTTGCTTTCTGAGGTCTTGGCAGATTTAATTGGATTTTCCCATGATGTCAAGCAAAGAGTCGCTGAGTTTGAATGTAGACCTTGAAATACATCCTCAGGTACACCTCCAATTGACTCAAATTATGTCCATTAGCCTATCAGAAGCTTCTAAAGCCATAGCATCATTTTCTGGAATTTTCCAAGCTGTTTAAAGGCACAGTCAACTTAGTGTATGTCAACTTCTGACCCACTAGAATTGTGATACAGTGAAATATAAGTATTATTATATTATTATTATTATTATTATTATTATTATAAGTGAAATAATCTGTCTGTAAACAATTGTTGGAAAAATTACTTGTGTCATGCACAAAGTAGATGTCCTAACCGACTAACAAAAACTATAGTTTGTTAACAAGAAATTTGTGGAGTGGTTGAAAAATGAGTTTTAATGACTCCGACTTAAGTGTTTGTAAACTTCCGATTTCAACTGTACCTACCTCTGCCTAATCATCAACATAAGGCAATGAACGATCTGAGAGACAAGGCAAAAATGGCCTTCTACGCTATCAAAAGGAACATAAAACTCCACATCCCAATTAGGATCTGGCTAAAAATACCTTAGTCAGTTATATAACACATTGCCCTCTATGGTTGTGAAGTCTGTGCACTCAATGGTTGTGAAGTCTGTGCCCTCAATGGTTGTGGTCTGTGCCCTCAATGGTTGTGGTCTGTGCCCTCTATGGTTGTGAAGTCTGTGCTCTCTATAGTTGTGAAGTCTGGGGTCCACTCACCAACCAAGAATTCACAAGATGGTGTAGCAGTAAGACGTCTTGTCGTGTCGCGTCCCTTTGTATATATCTTTTTTTTTTCTTTTTTTTTTTCCGTTTTTACATATTTTTCTTCGCATATCTTTTAAAACATTTTGCTAAACCTCAACTTCTAAATACTCTCCTGCAACCCGCCTCACCCAATGTAGCTATTTTTCCTAAAGTATTTATATTTACTTCGGATCCGGAACCCCTCGACTGAAGCTAGCCAGCTAACTACCAGCTATCAGTCAGCAAAACATTGCTAGCGGTCTTCAGCTAACCGGTCATCAGCTAACCTTTAGCTCGGAAAGCTCTCGCCAGTTCGAACAACGTGACTCTAACCAGAGCATAACGGACCTATTTTTTTTTTTAATCCCCGGATTCCCACCGCAAATGGAACATCTTCAGCTGGATCTTCACAACTAGCTATCTAGCTAACCGCAACCCCGGATGATTACTCCTGGCTAGCGTTTCCACCCACTTAGCTTGAAGCTAGCCCGGCCAGAGCCCTTGTGCTACCACCGTAGCATACTCCTGGGCTACAATATCCGGACCTACGACCGGTCTATCCATGTCACCGCATGAAGAGGAATAAACAGACTCACCCCATCGCGACGTCCCCCAAAGGCTAGCTCTCTAGCCCTTGCTATCTCATTGCTTGCTAATTCGGCCTGCTAACTGCTAGCTTGTTTAGCCCCGGTCCGCTAACTGCTACCTTGTTTAGCCCCGGCCTACTAACTGTTAGCTTGTTAGCACAGGCCTGCTAACCGTCTGAATCGCCGCGTCCCAAACACTCACTGGACCCATATTTATTTTCTATCTCTTTCGATTTTTAATTTATTTATACCTTCCGGTAACCTGCCTCACCTAATGTGATACGGAATCGCTATTATTTTTAATTTTTAGAACACACTCAAGAACCTCTAGAAGCTAACCAGCTAACTAGCTAGTCATTGTTAGTTTTTTAAAACTGGATAACACTCACCAGTCCAGCTTCCCTGCCCCATCCACCGCTGCCCCCTGGACACTGATCACTTGGCTACATAGCTGATGCACGCTGGACTGTCCATTAATCACGGTACTCCATTCTGCTTGTTTATGTTTTATCTGTTGGCCCCAGCCGCACTCAGGCTCTGTGTGTAGTTAATCCGACCCTCCCTCTGCCTAGTTAACGCCATTTTACCTGCTGTTGTTGTGCTAGCTGATTAGCTGTTGTTGTCTCACCTACTGTTTTAGCTAGCTCTCCCAATTCAACACCTGTGATTACTGTATGCCTCGCTGTATGTCTCTCTCAAATGTCAATATGCCTTGTATACTGTTGTTCAGGTTAGTTATCATTGTTTTAGTTTACATTGGAGCCCCTAGTTCCACTCTTCATACCCCTGATACCTCCTTTGTCCCACCTCCCACATATGCGGTGACCTCACCCATTACAACCAGCATGTCCAGAGATACAACCTCTCTCATCATCACCCAATGCCTGGGCTTACCTCCACTGTACCCGCACCCCACCATACCCCTGTCTGCGCATTATGCCCTGAATATATTCTACCATGCCCAGAAACCTGCTCCTCCTATTCTCTGTCCTCAACGCTCTAGGCGACCAGTTTTGATAGCCTTTAGCCGCGCCCTCATACTACTCCTTCTCTGTTCCGCGGGTGATGTGGAGGTAAACCCAGGCCCTGCATGTCCCCAGGCACCCTCATTTGTTGACTTCTGTGATCGAAAAAGCCTTGGTTTCATGCATGTCAACATCAGAAGCCTCCTCCCTAAGTTTGTTTTACTCACTGCTTTAGCACACTCTGCTAACCCTGATGTCCTTGTCGTGTCTGAATCCTGGCTCAGGAAGGCCACCAAAAAGTCTGAGATTTCCATACCCAACTATAACATCTTCCGTCAAGATAGAACTGCCAAAGGGGGAGGAATTGCAGTCTACTGCAGAGATAGCCTGCAAAGTAATGTCATACTTTCCAGGTCCATACCCAAACAGTTCGAACTACTAATTTTGAAAATGACTCTCTCCAGAAATAAGTCTCTCACTGTTGCCGCCTGCTACCGACCCCCCTCAGATCCCAGCTGTGCCCTGGACACCATTTGTGAATTGTTCGCCCCCCATCTAGCTTCAGAGTTTGTTCTGTTAGGTGACCTAAACTGGGATATGCTTAACACCCCGGCAGTCCTACAATCTAAGCTAGATGCCCTCAATCTCACACAAATCATCAAGGAACCCACCAGCCTAACTCTGTAAACAAGGGCACCCTCATAGACGTCATCCTGACCAACTGGCCCTCCAAATACACCTCCGCTGTCTTCAACCAGGATCTCAGCGATCACTGCCTCATTGCCTGTATCCGCTACGGAGCCGCAGTCAAACGACCACCCCTCATCACTGTCAAACGCTCCCTAAAACACTTCTGTGAGCAGGCCTTTCTAATCGACCTGGCCCGGGTATCCTGGAAGGACATTGACCTCATCCCGTCAGTTGAGGATGCCTGGTAATTCTTTAAAAGTAACTTCCTCACCATTTTAGATAAGCATGCTCCGTTCAAAAAATGCAGAACTAAGAACAGATACAGTCCTTGGTTCACTCCAGACCTGACTGCCCTCGACCAGCACAAAAACATCCTGTGGCGGACTGCAATAGCATCGAATAGTCCCCGCGATATGCAACTGTTCAGGGAAGTCAGGAACCAATACACGCAGTCAGTCAGGAAAGCTAAGGCCAGCTTCTTCAGGCAGAAGTTTGCATCCTGTAGCTCCAACTCCAAAAAGTTATGGGACACGGTGAAGTCCATGGAGAACAAGAGCACCTCCTCCCAGCTGCCCACTGCACTGAGGCTAGGTAACACGGTCACCACCGATAAATCCATGATTATCGAAAACTTCAACAAGTATTTCTCAACGGCAGGCCATGCCTTCCGCCTGGCTACTCCAACCTCGGCCAACAGCTCCGCCCCCCCCGCAGCTACACAGCTCCGCCCCCCCGCAGCTACTCGCCCAAGCCTCTCCAGGTTCTCCTTTATCCAAATCCAGATAGCAGATGTTCTGAAAGAGCTGCAAAACCTGGACCCGTACAAATCAGCTGGGCTTGACAATCTGGACCCTCTACCCTCTATAACTATCCCCCGCCATTGTCGCAACCCCTATTACCAGCCTGTTCAACCTCTCTTGCATATCGTCTGAGATCCCCAAGGATTGGAAAGCTGCCGCAGTCATCCCCCTCTTCAAAGGGGGAGACATCCTGGACCCAAACTATTACAGACCTATATCCATCCTGCCCTGCCTATCTAAGGTCTTCGAAAGCCAAGTCAACAAACAGGTCACTGACCGCTGTGCAATCTGGTTTCCGAGCCGGTCACGGGTGCACCTCAGCCATGCTCAAGGTACTAAACGATATCATAACTGCCATCGATAAAAGACAGTACTGTGCAGCCGCCTTCATCGACCTTGCCAAGGCTTTCGACTCTGTCAATCACCATATTCTTATCGGCAGACTCAGTAGCCTAGGTTTTTCGGATGACTGCCTTGCCTGGTTCACCAATTACTTTGCAGACAGAGTTCAGTGTGTCAAATCGGAGGGCATGCTGTCCGGTCCTCTGGCAGTCTCTATGGGGGTGCAACAGGGTTCAATTCTCGGGCCGACTTTTTCTCTGTATATATCAATGATGTTGCTCTTGCTGCGGGCGATTCCCTGATCCACCTCTACGCAGACGACACCATTCTTTATACTTCCGGCCCGTCCTTGGACACTGTGCTATCTAACCTCCAAACGAGCTTCAATGCCATACAACACTCATTCCGTGGCCTCCAACTGCTCTTAAACGCTAGTAAAACCAAATGCATGCTTTTCAACCGTTCGCTGCCTGCACCCGCACGCCTGACCAGCATCACCACCCTGGATGGTTCCGACCTTGAATATGTGGACATCTATAAGTACCTAGGTGTCTGGCTAGACTGTAAACTCTCCTTCCAGACTCATATCAAACATCTCCAATCGAAAATCAAATCAAGAGTCGGCTTTCTATTCTGCAACAAAGCCTCCTTCACTCACGCCGCCAAACTTACCCTAGTAAAACTGACTATCCTACCGATCCTCGACTTTGGCGATGTCATCTACAATATTGCTTCCAACACTCTACTCAGCAAACTGGATGCAGTTTATCACAGTGCCATCCGTTTTGTCACTAAAGCACCTTATACCACCCACCACTGCGACTTGTATGCTCTAGTCGGCTGGCCCTCGCTACATATTCGTTGCCAGACCCACTGGCTCCAGGTCATCTACAAGTCTACAAATCTACATGCTAGGTAAAGCGCCGCCTTATCTCAGTTCACTGGTCACGATGGTAACACCCATCCGTAGCACGCGCTCCAGCAGGTGTATCTCACTGATCATCCCTAAAGCCAACACCTCATTTGGCCGCCTTTCGTTCCAGTACTCTGCTGCCTGTGACTGGAACGAATTGCAAAAATCGCTGAATTTTGAGACTTTTATCTCCCTCACCAACTTCAAACATCTGCTATCTGAGCAGCTAACCGATCGCTGCAGCTGTACATAGACTATTGGTAAATAGCCACCCATTTTCACCTACCTCATCCCCATACTGTTTTTATTTATTTACTTTTCTGCTCTTTTGCACACCAATATCTCTACCTGTACATGACCATATGATCATTTATCACTCCAGTGTTAATCTGCAAAATTGTAATTATTCGCCTACCTCATGCCTTTTGCACACATTGTATATAGACTCCCCTTTTTTTCCTACTGTGTTATTGACTTGTTAATTGTTTACTCCATGTGTAACTCTGTGTTGTCTGTTCACACTGCTACGCTTTATCTTGGCCAGGTCGCAGTTGCAAATGAGAACTTGTTCTCAACTAGCATACCTGGTTAAATAAAGGTGAAATAAAAAAAAATATTTAAAAAAATTGGACAAAGACCCAATTGAGACTGCATGTAGAATACTGCAAAAATAACAGAATTAGGACTATACCCGCAAGTTATCAACATCCATTAAAAAAAACGGTTAAATTCAACAACTACCTAAAATGAAGCGTTGCTTACACATTCCACCACAAAGCCCTCACCTTCAGAGAGATTAACCTAGAGGCGAGTCGCTGGTTTCAGGGGCTCTGTTCACAAACAGACCCCACAGTGCCCCAGGACATCAACACAAATAGACACAATTTGACACACTGGAAAGAATCAACCTAAAAACAGACCTAATTTGAATGGTATCTGGCCCTAAACAGAGAGTACACAGTGGCAGAATACCTGATTACTGTAACTGGCCCCTAATTAAGAAAATCCTGAACATAGTTTTACTATTGAGAGAGGCCGCCATAGACAGATCTGGCTCTCAAGGGAAGGCAGGCTATGTGCACACTGCCTATAAAATGAGGTGGAAACTGAGCGGCACTTCCTAACCTCCTGCGAAATGTATGACCACCTTAGAGATATTTCCCACAGATCACACGGACCCACAAAGAATTTGAAAAAACATCTAACATTAATAAACTACCGTATTGGTAGCCACAGTGTTCAGTCACAAGAGCAAGATTTGTGACCTGTTGCCAATGGAAAAGGGCATCCAGTGGAACACAACCAATGTTTATCTGTTTATTTACCTTACCCTCCTATTCATACTACAACTAATTGCACGTTGCTAGAACACTTTACAGAGCTGATAATATAACACTTGAAATGTATTGATCTTTTTCAAACCTGAGTGCAAAATTTACTGTTGTGTCTCCTCACTTTTGTTTATTGTTTATTTCACTTTCTTTGGCAATGTAAACATGTTTCCCATGCCAATAAAGTCCCTTTGCATTGAGAGAGAGAGAGAGAGAGAGAGAGAGAGAGAGAGAGAGAGAGAGAGAGAGAGAGAGAGAGAGAGAGAGAGAGAGAGAGAGAGAGAGAGAGAGAGAGAGAGAGAGAGAGAGAGAGAGAGAGAGAGAGAGAGAGAGAGGGTCATAATATATAGTTGTCTTACCTACTTTAATTAACTCTTCACTAAGTCCCACCCCCCTTTGTTACTGTTTGCAACCTGGAAGCCCAATTTGGAGAAAACGCCTGACAAGGATCTCAACCTATGTTTTAATAGAGACTGAAATGAAGCATAGACACCGATTGCTGATCAGGAGTTGAACTGTCAAATGAAGTTTGTAGTGTGTCTCTGGATGCACTGTTCATGAAGTCAAAATCTTATTCTATGTTTATGGTCAAAGCTCCTCACCACTTTTGGAGTTAACAAATGTGACCTTAATCAAGAAGCTAGATGTATGTTGCACGTCACTACTTCACAGGAGAGGCATTTGAACTTTTTTTGGACATTTATTTGCATCAAAATGCGTTTTGTGGCAGAAATTCCATCTTGAACATGTGAATCTTAATAACAAACGTATATGCCTGAATATATTAATACAATTTTAAAATTATGAGCCTAGTTGGTTTAGCCACGGAAAAATACAGATACTTTCCCACTAGCCATGATTGACTGAGGTAATGGATGGGCTGGACATACCGAGAGATGATTTCGGATTGGTCTGCCATGTAACTGCTCAGTATGTGTGGACTATCCTTTCTAGCTCAGCTTTTTTTTAAAGATATCATGAAAAACTGAAAAAGATTTGCTACTGCTCTCTACATCACTGCTCTGAAATTAATAGCGCTATCGACAGAGATTAGTGGGAACAGGTTGTGATGGACAACTTTCTGGAGGACGATCGTGTCTTGCTGACTCTCCCTGAATGAACATTTATCAAACAATGAGGAAATCCCTGATTCAATATAAAAAAGTATTGAACCAGTCTACTGATGACAGTGGGGAAGAAACGGTGTCGCTGTCGCGGAACAAGTTGATGGATGATTGCCAGATGCAGAGAGTCCAAAAGAGAACACATTTTGTCAGAAAGTTGTTTTCATTTTAAGTTAAAGCTTACTGTCAGCTAGGTAGCTAATTTTAGCTGGCTGGCTCTCTAGCTAACGTTACGTGTATGATCTGTGTAGTAATATTATCCGTATTGCAGAAAGCCATTTGTATTAGTAGTTATGGCCTTATTTTTGCTAGCTAGCTAACATTGACCATAGTTGGTTAGCTTTAGCTACCTGCAGACTCATGCATGGTAGTATTGCCGCATTCAAAACAACTGGGAACTTGGAAAATGACGAGGTCAAATCATGACATCAGTGATCTTCAGGTCAGAAAGTCGGAGCTCTAGAAAGAGACCCGAGTTCGAAATCAAAATTGGATGACACTTCTAATAAATGAAAAAATTCTGAGTGCCCAGTTGTTTTGAACGCGGCATTATAGTTGGGATTAGGATTCATTGTTTAGCTAGCTAGCTAGCTAGCTAGCTACATGTATTAACAAAATACTTCACCTTCTGTATCCTGCGCATGTGACAAACTTTTATTTTATTTGATATAGTGTGTGTTTACCAGAGATAGTAATGTGAAAAACAACGTGACCTGTACGAAAATCGGATTAGGATATAAGCCAAGGACTAGATACATTTTTTTCTACTACATTCAGCACTTTTAGTTAGCTAACTAAACATACATTTGGAAAAATGTGTCATATTAACTATGGCTAGCTAGCATTAGCAACGTGTTCAATGATAGCTTGCTAACCAGCAAGCTAGCAAACAATGCAATAGCAACATTTTGGATTTGAAAAACACTTCAACAGTCTCAGTATTTCAGCTATCAGTTATAAGTAGATATCCCTGATGCACTTTCAAATTATTTAGCCATAAAAAATAGTTTTTTAAAATAAAAACTATACGTTTTGTTGACTGTTGCTATCCATCAAAATGTTCTGATTGGTTGCCCAAAACATGTATTGTGTGTTTAAGAGTGGGACTGCTAAATAACTGTGTGTGTTCTCACCTCACAGTAGTGTAGTTCTATCTGTTGTTGTGACTGGCAGTCGTCCACTTTGATGTAGTTGAGTGTTCCCACTGTCTTCCTACACTCTGGCTCTGTACCTACAGATACACACACACACACTCAGTCCCGACACACACACTCTCAGTACCGACACACACACACACACACACACACACACACACACACACACACACACACACGCACACACGCACACACACACACACACACACACACAATAAGGACACAAACACAAGGTACGGATACGAACATCCTGTAGATGATACTCACACATCTCACAGCAGCTGGTTCCTATCTGGCTGATCTTCCCCTGAACACAGAGACGGTTAGACACATCATACATATCATATCATATAAAACACAACAGAGACATATCATAAATATCATATCATATAAAACACAACAGAGACATATCATACATATCATATCATATAAAACACAACAGAGACATATCATAAATATCATATCATATAAAACACAACAGAGACATAACATAAATATCATATCATATAAAACACAACAGAGACATATCATACATATCATATCATATAAAACACAACAGAGACATATCATAAATATCATATCATATAAAACACAACAGAGACATAACATAAATATCATATAAAATACAACAGAGACATATCATACATATCATATAAAACACAACAGAGACATATCATACATATCATCTAAAATACAACAGTGACATATCATAAATATCATATAAAATACAACAGAGACATATCATACATATCATATAAAATACAACAGAGACATATCATAAATATCATATCATATAAAACACAACAGAGACATATCATACATATCATATCATATAAAACACAACAGAGACATATCATACATATCATATCATATAAAACACAACAGAGACATATCATACATATCATATCATATAAAACACAACAGAGACATATCATAAATATCATATCATATAAAATACAACAGAGACATATCATAAATATCATATCATCTAAAACACAACAGAGACATATCATAAATATCATATCATATAAAACACAATAGAGACATATCATAAATATCTTATCATCTAAAATACAACAGAGACATATCATACATATCATATAAAACACAACAGAGACATATCATACATATCATATAAAACACAACAGAGACATATCATAAATATCATATAAAACACAACAGAGACATATCATATATATCATATAAAACACAACAGAGACACATCATACATATCATATAAAACACAACAGAGACATCTCATACATATCATATAAAACACAACAGAGACATCTCATACATATCATATAAAACACAACAGAGACATATCATAAATATCATATAAAACACAACAGAGACATATCATAAATATCATATAAAACACAACAGAGACATATCATATATATCATATAAAACACAACAGAGACATATCATACATATCATATAAAACACAACAGAGACATCTCATACATATCATATAAAACACAACAGAGACATATCATAAATATCATATCATATAAAACACAACAGAGACATCTCATACATATCATATAAAACACAACAGAGACATCTCATACATATCATATAAAACACAACAGAGACATATCATACATATCATAGAATATAAAACACAACAGAGACATATCATAAATATCATATCATATAAAACACAACAGAGACATATCATAAATATCATATCATCTAAAATACAACAGAGACATATAATACAGATCATATAAAACACAACAGAGACATATCATATATATCATATAAAACACAACAGAGACACATCATACATATCATATAAAACACAACAGAGACATATCATACAGATCATATCATATAAAACACAACAGAGACACATCATACATATCATATAAAACACAACAGAGACATATCATACATATCATATAAAACACAACAGAGACATATCATAAATATCATATCATATAAAACACAACAGAGACATATCATACATATCATATCATATAAAACACAACAGAGACATATCGTACATATCATATCATATAAAACACAACAGAGACATCATAAATATCATATAAAACACAACAGAGACACATCATACATATCATATCATATAAAACACAACAGAGACATATCATACAGATCGTATCATATAAAACACAACAGAGACATATCATAAATATCATATCATATAAAACACAACAGAGACATATCATACATATCATATCATATAAAACACAACAGAGACATATCATAAATATCATATCATATAAAACACAACAGAGACATATCATACATATCATATCATATAAAACACAACAGAGACATATCATACAGATCATATCATATAAAACACAACAGAGACATATCATAAATATCATATAAAACACAACAGAGACATAACATAAATATCATATCATATAAAACACAACAGAGACATATCATATATATCATATCATATAAAACACAACAGAGACACATCATACATATCATATAAAACACAACAGAGACATATCATACATATCATATAAAACACAACAGAGACATATCATACATATCATCTAAAACACAACAGAGACATATCATACATATCATCTAAAATACAACAGAGACATATCATACATATCATATAAAACACAACAGAGACACATCATACATATCATATAAAACACAACAGAGACATATCATACATATCATATCATATAAAACACAACAGAGACATATCATACATATCATATCATCTAAAATACAACAGAGACATATCATACATATCATATCATATAAAACACAACAGAGACATATCATACATATCATATAAAACACAACAGAGACATATCATACAGATGGTGAAGTGTGATTCATCACTCCAGAGAACACTTTCCACTGAGTCGAATGGCATCAAGCTTTATACCACTCCAGCTGACACTTGGCATTACGCATGGTGATCTTAGGCTTATGTGTGGCTGCTTGACCATGAAAACCCATTTCATGAAGATCCCGACAAACCGTTCTTATGCTGACGTTGCTTCCAGAGGCAGTTTTGAACTTGGTAGTGAGTGTTGCAACCGAGGACAGATGATTTTTCAGCACTCGGCAGTCCCATTCTGTGAGCTTGTGTGGTCTACAACATCGCAGCGACATTTCCACTTCACAATAACAACACTTACATTTTACCGGGGAAGCTTTTGCAGGGCAGACATTTTACAAACTGACTTGTTGGAAAGGTGGCATCTTATGACGGTGTCACGTTGAAAGTCACTGAGCTCTTCAGTAAGGCCATTTTACTACCAATGTTTGTCTATGGAGATTGCATGGCGGTGTGCTCAATGTTATACACCTGTCAGCAACCTGTGTGCCTGAAATGTAATGTGTAAAATGTGGTAGTGTTGTGGTTGGATGTGGGTTGTGTTATGTTGCATTGAGGGTTAGTGTTGTGGTTGGATGTGGGTTGTGTTATGTTGCATTGAGGGTTAGTGTTGTGGTTGGATGTGGGTTGTGTTATGTTGCATTGAGGGTTAGTGTTGTGGTTGGATGTGGGTTGTGTTATGTTGCATTGAGGGTTAGTGTTGTGGTTGGATGTGGATTGTGTTATGTTGCATTGAGGGTTAGTGGTGTGGTTGTCATGTTGTATTGAGGGTTAGTGTTGTGGTTGTCATGTTGTATTGAGGGTTAGTGTTGTGGTTGGATGTACAGTAGGTTGTGTTGTATTGTTGTCTTATATTAGGGTTAGACTTAGGTTTAGGTAGTCATAGGGAGTTTCTCAACATGTATACTACCGTGTTCTACCCTCTGAGTGCCTTCTCCCAGGACTTTCTCTGGAGGAGTAGAGTGTGGAGAACACATACAACTTTACATAGCCAGTAATCCCTATTGATTTACTATGGGCGTGTGATCTAGACACACTGATTATTTTAGGCAGGTAACCATGACAATATTAACACAGCAGGCAACATACGATATGTGATTCGACAACTTCTCATTACGAAGTGTATTTTCTGTCGCTTCAGTTTAATTCCAGCCACCATTGTTTTCAAGAAATGTTGCGTCTTTTTTTACATGGTTGCGTCATATTTCTGTGCATACTTTCAGATGAAGCTTGCATCGACGCAAGCTTCAAAATATGAACAAATGGAGTACGCACCCGAGAAGTGTCCTCTGTACTCCGTTTTGCCACACTTTGATTTGGACTCATTCCGTGACCCTCCCGTGGTGCAATGTGCTCAAAGCATAGTGTTGTTTGGTGGTGGTATTGTGGTTATAGTACTGTATCAAGGATTAGTGTTGGGGTTGGATGTGTTGTGATGAGGGTTAACGGTTGTGTTGTACTGTAGTTGTGTTGTGGGTATAGTGTTGTGATGACGCTTAATGGTTGTGTTATACTGTAGTTGTGTTGTGGTTATAGTGTTGTGATGACGCTTAATGGTTGTGTTGTGGTTATAGTGTTGTGTTATAGCCATACCCCCTGGTCCAGACAGAGTTGGCGGTCGAGAGGAGGGCAGGTGGTCACTCTGGTCTGGAGAACCAGATCTCCTTTACCGTTGACACCACAGGAGTATTGACTACAGCCTTCATTTAGACTACTGTTGACCTGTAGGGTTAGAGACAGGGGGTTAGAGTAGAGCTAGTTTACTGTTGACACCACAGGAGTATTGACTACAGCCTTCATTTAGACTACTGTTAACCTGTAGGGTTAGAGACAGGGGTTAGAGTTTAAGTAAAGTTGAGTTGAGCTGTGTGTGTGTGTGTGTGTGTGTGTGTGTGTGTGTGTGTGTGTGTGTGTGTGTGTGTGTGTGTGTGTGTGTGTGTGTGTGTGTGTGTGTGTGTGTGTGTGTGTGTGTGTGTGTGTGTGTGTGTGTGTGTGCGTGCGTGCGTGCGTGCGTCTAACCTTGACAGTGATGAAGTGTCCGTCAGGTCGTTGGATGGTGCAGGCAGTGGCAACACAGCGACCACAACACGACTCTGGCACGTCTTCTAGAGTATAGCCCTGCAGCACACATGCACACATCTCTTAATGTGATGTTACAAAGGCCATTTTGTTCCAGAATGCTCACCGCAGACAGCTAGAGTGGAGAGGTGAGAAACATGATGATGGTGGTGATGATGGTGATGGTGGTGATGATGATGATGATGATGATGGACTTAGTGATGATGATGATGGTGATGGTGGTGATGATGATGATGGTGGTGTTAGTGATGATGGTGTTAGTGATGATGGTGATGGTGATGGTGTTAGTGATTATGGTGATGGTGGTGATGATGGTGATGATGGTGGCGATGATGATGATGATGATGATGGTGTTAGTGATGGTAGTGAGGATGGTGATGGTGATGATGGTGGTGATGGTGATGATGATGACCCCTCCTGTCTCAGCCTCTAGTATTTATGCTGCAGTACTTTATGTGTCAGGGTCAGTTTGTTATATCTGGAGTACTTCTCCTGTCCTATCGGTGTCCTGTGTGAATTTAAGTATGCTCTCTCTAATTCTCTCTTTCTCTCTTTCTTTCTCTCTCTCGGAGGACCTGAGCCTCAGGACTACCTGACATGATGACTCGTTGCTCGTTGAGATATCAGCTGATGTACAAAGGGCTATATAAATACATTTGATTTGGTTTTGATGATTTGGTGATGATGGTGATGATGGTGTTAGTGATGATACCCATGAATATCCCACAAGACATGCCTCCAGAGGTCTCTTTACAGTCTCCAAGTCCAGAACAGACTATGAGAGGCACACAGTACTTCCGGCGCCGACAGAGATGGCCGCCTCGCTTCGCGTTCCTAGGAAACTATGCAGTTTTTTGTTTTTTTACATGTTATCTCTTACATTAGTACCCCAGGTCATCTTAGGTTTCATTACATACAGTCGAGAAGAACTGCTGAACATAAGAGCAGCGTCAACTCACCATCAGTACGACCAAGAATATGACTTTCGCGAAGCGGATCCTGTGTTCTGCCTTTCACCCAGGACAACGGAATGGATCCCAGCCGGCGACCCAAAAAACGACTTCGTAAAAGGGGAAAACGGTTGATGAAATCCGAGCAAGAGACTGTAACGTTCTTTGCTTCACGTGGCTCACTGGAGAGACGCTATCGGAATCGGTGCAGCCAGCTGGTTTCTCCACGCATCGCGCAGACAGAAACCCTAACCCTAACCCTAACCCCTCCTCTGTTAACCCTAACCTCTGTTAACCCTAACCTATCCTCAGTTAACCCTAACCCCTCCTCTGTTAACCCTAACCATAACCCATCCTCTGTTAACCCTAACCCATCCTCAGTTAACCCTAACCCTAAGCCATCCTCAGTTAACCCTTCCTCCATTAACCCTAACCCATCCTCTGTTAACCCTAACCCTAACCCATCCTCTGTTAACCCTAACCCGTCCTCAGTTAACCCTAACCCTAACCCATCCTCTGTTAACCCTAACCCATCCTCAGTTAACCCTAACCCTAACCCATCCTCAGTTAACCCTTAACCCTAACCCTAACCCATCCTCAAACCATCATTATACAGGCAACCCTGGCAAGTCGACAACTGCGCTTGGTGGGCCATGTGATCAGGATGCCCCACCTACCACGACATGTCCTCTATGGCAGAAGACCATCTCAAAGAGACAGGCTGGAAGTGTCACATGAAACCTAGGGACCTCGAGTCAGCTGCAGCTGAGCGTTCATTTTGGAGCTTGCTATGTAACGGAGTTAACCACCTGGAATCACAAACTACCCTCCATAGAGATGTGTTATGCCAGCACAGGCCCCACCGCACCACCGCAAACTTCTACATATTCTCCAGATTCAATCTCCAGATTCAATCTCCAGATTCAATCTCCAGATTCAATCTCCCGATTCAATCTCCCGATTCAATCTCCAGATTCAATCTCCAGATTCAATCTCCAGATTCAATCTCCCGATTCAACCTCCCGATTCAATCTCCCGATTCAATCTCCCGATTCAATCTCCCGATTCAATCTCCAGATTCAATCTCCAGATTCAATCTCCCGATTCAATCTCCCGATTCAATCTCCCGATTCAATCTCCAGATTCAATCTCCAGATTCAATCTCAAGATTCAATCTCCAGATTCAATCTCCAGATTCAATCTCCAGATTCAATCTCCAGATTCAATCTCCAGATTCAATTTACAGATTCAATCTCCAGATTCAATCTCCAGAATCATTCTCCAGATTCAGTCCCTAACATAGCCCACCTATAATTTAGCCCAAACAACTACCTCTTTCCCTACTGTATTTAATGTATTTATTTATTAACAATAATAATAATAATTATTAAATTATTTATTTTGCTCCTTTGCACCCCATTATTTTTATTTCTACTTTGCAAATTCTTCCATTGCAAATCTACCATTCCAGTGTTTTACTTGCTATATCATGTGTAACTCTGTGTCGTTGTATGTGTCGAACTGCTTTGCTTTATCTTGGCCAGGTCGCAGTTGTAAATGAGAACTTGTTCTCAACTTGCCTATCTGGTTAAATAAAGGTGATTTTTTAATGTATTTTTTAAATGTCCTAGCTGTGGAAGAACATACAGCTCCCGGATTGGACTTCACATTCACCTGCAATGGCATCGCGACAGAGAGCGGTAGCCATATCCTTTCCATAACCCTGGAAGCAACATTACATACGGCAACTATGAACTGCCATAAGCAAGTAAGTTGAGTATGATGGTGATGAAGGTGTGTTACCTCAGGGCAGGCAGGACAGCTGATGCGTCGACAGGACAGCTTGTATCTTCTAACGACTCCTTCCTCCACTGAACACGTGCAGTGAGTACAGAGATCCACCATCAGACTCTCCTCCGCCTACACATACACACACACATACACACACACACACACACACACACACACACACACACACACACACACACACACACACACACACACACACACACACACACACACACACACACACACACACACACACACTCACACACATATCATACACACACACGGATATCACACACACACACACACACACACACACACACACACACACACACACACACACACACACACACACACACACACACACACACACACACACACAGAGAAAATACATATGTATGAATTTGAGTACGTCTGTGTGTGACATGTGCGTGTGTGTGTGTGTGTCTGTGTATCTGTGTGTCTGTGTGTGATATGTAAGTGTGTGATATGTGTATGTATGTGTGTGTGTGTGTGTGTGTGTGTGTGTGTGTGTGTGTGTGTGTGTGTGTGTGTGTGTGTGTGTGTGTGTGTGTGTGTGTGTGTGTGTGTGTATGATATGTGTGTGAGTGTGTGTGAGTGTGTGTGTGTGATGTGTGTGTGTGTGTGAACGTGCCGTCCTTGGCCAGCTCTCCCGCTATCTCTCTCAGAATGACCTTCTTGATCCAAATCAGTCAGGTTTCAAGACTAGTCATTCAACTGAGACTGCTCTTTTCTGTATCACGGAGGCGCTCCGCACCGCTAAAGCTAACTCTCTCTCCTCTGCTCTCATCCTTCTAGACCTATCGGCTGCCTTCGATACTGTGAACCATCAGATCCTCCTCTCCACCCTCTCCGAGTTGGGCATCTCCGGTGTGACATCCGCAGAGTACGACCCTGCCTCACACAGGAAGCGGTGCAGGTCCTAATCCAGGCACTTGTCATCTCCCGTCTGGATTACTGCAACTCGCTGTTGGCTGGGCTCCCTGCCTGTGCCATTAAACCCCTACAACTCATCCAGAACGCCGCAGCCCGTCTGGTGTTCAACCTTCCCAAGTTCTCCCAAGTCACCCCGCTCCTCCGCTCTCTCCACTGGCTTCCAGTTGAAGCTCGCATCCGCTACAAGACCATGGTGCTTGCCTACGGAGCTGTGAGGGGAACGGCACCTCAGTACCTCCAGGCTCTGATCAGGCCCTACACCCAAACAAGGGCACTGCGTTCATCCACCTCTGGCCTGCTCGCCTCCCTACCACTGAGGAAGTACAGTTCCCGCTCAGCCCAGTCAAAACTGTTCGCTGCTCTGGCCCCCCCAATCACCACCTTCCGGAGACACCTGAAACCCCACCTCTTTAAGGAATACCTAGGATAGGATAAGTAATCCTTCTCACCCCCCCCCTTTTAAGATTTAGATGCACTATTGTAAAGTGACTGTTCCACTGGATGTCATAAGGTGAATGCACCAATTTGTAAGTCGCTCTGGATAAGAGCGTCTGCTAAATGACTTAATTGTAAATGTATGTAAATGTGTGATGTGTGAGAATGTGTGTGTGTGTGTGTGTGATATGTGTATGTGTGTGTGATATGTGTATGTGTGCGTGATATGTGTATGTGTATGTGTGTGTGATATGTATGTGTGTGTGTGTGTGTGTGTGTGTGTGTGTGTGTGTGTGTGTGTGTGTGTGTGTGTGTGTGTGTGTGTGTGTGCGCGTGCGCGTGCGCATGTGCGTGTGCGTGTGTGTGTGTGTGTGTGTTGTCCTACTCCTATCACAGTGTGGTTGAGGACACAGGCGTCTTGAGGAGCTGCAAATAAAGAGACAGATAGTTCTGGTGTTATTCAGGCGTCTCAGTTGTTTCATGTTTAATACACTGGAGCACATCGTAGATCAGTGAACAGAAATTGAGGAAAGGGAGTGAATACTTGTCTGTTTAAATAGCTCTAAAAGAATGTGTTCTGTTCTGCTGTTTGTAGCTACATAGATGCCTCTTCTGGTTTAACATTGAAACTGCAGAATGGACTGTGTGTGTACCACAGTGGCAGCGTGGGCAGCAGTCGGTGGTGTCACAGCGTAGCTCGCTTCCCAGGGGACAGGAGGTGGGTTCTACTGACGGACAGCTGACGTTGGAGTGAGTGATGAAAACCTCTCGTTCTCCCACCAACACACACTGACGCTCCACACACACATCCTTTGCAGACCGCCACACCTCCCCCAACTAGAGAGACAGAAACACATTACACACAAAATATCAAACACACACACACACACACACAAATCTACAGGACCTGCTGTTCGACCCTGTCTATATCTACAGGACCTGCTGTTTGACCCTGTCTATATCTACAGGACCTGCTGTTTGACCCTGTCTATATCTACCAGACCTGCTGTTTGACCCTGTCTCTCTCTACCAGACCTGCTGTTTGACCCTGTCTCTGTACCGGACCTACTGTTTGACCCTGTCTCTCTCTACAGGACCTGCTGTTTGACCCTGTCTCTCTCTACAGGACCTGCTGTTTGACAATATATCTCTCTACCAGACCTGCTGTTTGACCCTGTCTCTCTCTACAGGACCTGCTGTTTGACAATATATCTCTCTAACAGACCTACTGTTTGACAGTATATCTCTCTACCAGACCTGCTGTTTGACAATATATCTCTCTACCAGACCTGCTGTTTGACAATATCTCTCTCTACCAGACTTGCTGTTTGACCCTGTCTCTCTCTACCAGACCTGCTGTTTGACCCTGTCTCTCTCTACCAGACCTGCTGTTTGACAATATATCTCTCTACCAGACCTACTGTTTGAACCTCTGTCCCAGCTTAAATCTCTGGAAGACTGAAACAGATTTCCTTCAAGAATTTCCCTGTATTTAGCGCCATCCATCATTCCATAAATTCTGACTAGTTTCTCAGTCCCCGCAGATGAAAAACATCCCCTCAGCATGATGCTGCGACCACCATGCTTCACTGTGGGGATGGTGTTCTCAGGGTGATGAGAGGTGTTGGGTTGGCGCCAGACATAGCGTTTTCCTTGATGGCCAAAAAGCTCAATTTTAGTCTCATCTGACCATCTGTACCTTCTTCCATATGTTTGGGGAGTCTCCCACATACCTTTTGGCGAACACCAAACATGTTTGCTTATTTTTTTTCTTTAAGCAATGGCTTTTTTCTGGCCACTCTTCCATAAAGCCCAGCTCTGTGGAGTGTACGGCATAAAGTGGTCCTATGGACAGATACTCCAATCTCTGCTGTGGAGCTTTGCTGCTCCTTCAGGGTTATCTTTGGTCTCTTTGTTGCCTCTCTGTTAATGCCCTCCTTGCCTAGTCTGTGAGTTTTGGTGAGCGGCCCGCTCTTGGCAGGTTTGTTGTGGTGCCATAATCTTTCCATTTCAGATATTTTTTATAACCCATCCCTCATCTGTACTTCTCCACAACTTTGTCCCTGACCTGTTTGGAGAGCTCCTTGTTCTTCATGGTGTTCATGGTGTTGGAGACTCTGGGGCCATTCAGAACATGTATATATATACTGAGATCATGTGACAGATCATGTGACACTTAGATTGCACACAGGTGGACTTTATTTAACTAATTATGTGACTTCTGAAGGTAATTGGTTGCACAAGATCTTATTTAGGATCTTCATAGCAAAGGGTGTGAATACATATGCACCACTTATAAGATATATATTTTTTTGATGTTTCATGTTATTTTCTTAATTTCACTTCACCAATTTGGACTATTTTGTGTATGTCCATTACATGAAATCCAAATAGAAATCAATTTAAATTACAGATTGTAATACAACAAAATAGGAAAAATGCCAAGGGGGTGAATACTTTTGCAAGGCACTGTATGCTGATGTGAAAAGGACTTTATAAATAAATGTGATTGATTGATTGACCTTTCTGAGTCGTCCGTCTGTCTGTGAGTCTCCAGGTATCTGTCCATCTGTCTCCACACAGCTGGTCTTCTTGCAGCTCCCACAACACTCGCTGTCCAACCGCTGGTACACTGAGCCCTACACACACACACAAATCAAATAAGTAATTTTATTTGTCACATGCACTAAACACAACTGGTGTAGACTTTACCATGAAATACTTGTTAACTAGCCTTTCCTAACAATGCAGAGATTAAAAAAATAATACAAGACAATGGAGCTATATACAGGAAGTACCAGTACCAGATCAATGTGGAGCTATATACAGGAAGTACCAGTACCAGATCAATGTGGAGCTATATACAGGAAGTACCAGTACCAGATCAATGTGGAGCTATATACAGGAAGTACCAGTACCAGATCAATGTGGAGCTATATGCAGGAAGTACCAGTACCAGATCAATGTGGAGCTATATACAGGAAGTACCAGTACCAGATCAATGTGGAACTATATACAGGAAGTTCCAGATCAATGTGGATAATGTGTGTAATATATAGTGTGTGTAATGTATAGTGTGTGTAGTGTATAATGTGTGTAATAATATAGTGTGAGTAATGTATAGTGTGTAATGTATAGTGTGTGTAAAGTATAGTGTGTGTAATGTATAGTGTTTATAGTGTGTATAATGTATAATGTGTGTAATAATATAGTGTGTGTAATGTATAGTGTGTATAGTGTGTAATGTATAGTGTGTGTAATGTATAGTGTGTGTAATGTATAGTGTTATAGTGTGTATAATGTGTGTAATGTATAGTGTGTGTAATGTATAGTGTGTGTAATGTATAATGTGTGTAATGTATAGTGTGTATAATAGATAATGTGTGTAATGTATAGTGTATGTAACTTATATAGTGTGTGTAATGTATAGTGTGTGTAATGTATAGTGTGTGTAATGTATAGTGTGTGTAATGTATAGTGTTTGTAATGTATAATGTGTGTAATGTATAGTGTGTATAATAGATAATGTGTGTAATGTATAATGTGTGTAATGTATAGTGTGTATAATAGATAATGTGTGTAATGTTTAGTGTATGTAACGTATATAGTGTGTGTAATATATAGTGTGTGTAATGTATAGTGTGTAATGTATAGTGTGTAATTTATAGTGTGTAATGTATAGTGTGTAATTTATAGTGTGTGTAATGTATACTGTGTGTAATATATAATGTGTGTAATGTATAGTGTGTATAGTGTGTAATGTATAGTGTGTGTAATGTATAGTGTGTGTAATGTATAATGTGTGTAATGTTTAGTGTATGTAACTTATAGTGTGTGTAATGTATAGTGTGTAATTTATAGTGTGTAATGTATACTGTGTGTAATATATAATGTGTGTAATGTATAGTGTGTATAGTGTGTGTAATGTATAGTGTGTGTAATGTATAATGTGTGTAATGTACAGTGTGTGTAATGTATATTGTGTGTAATGTATAGTGTGTGTAATGTATAGTGTATGTAATGTATAATGTGTGTAATGTATAGTGTGTGTAATGTATAGTGTATGTAATGTATAATGTGTGTCATGTATAATGTGTGTAA
>NC_068437.1:59921345-60068845 GCF_023373465.1 Oncorhynchus keta
ACATATGGACAACCCATTTTGAAACACTCTACAACACCGTTCACATTGACACAAACTGAGAAACTAAACTATTACTGACCAGGAGCTCTATAAGAAACTAAACTATTACTGACCAGGAGCTCTATAAGAAACTAAACTATTACTGACCAGGAGCTCTATAAGAAACTAAACTATTACTGACCAGGAGCTCTATAAGAAACTAAACTATTACTGACCAGGAGCTCTATAAGAAACTAAACTATTACTGACCAGGAGCTCTATAAGAAACTAAACTATTACTGACCAGGAGCTCTATAAGAAACTAAACTATTACTGACCAGGAGCTCTATAAGAAACTAAACTATTACTGACCAGGAGCTCTATAAGAAACTAAACTATTACTGACCAGGAGCTCTATAAGAAACTAAACTATTACTGACCAGGAGCTCTATAAGAAACTAAACTATTACTGACCAGGAGCTCTATAAGAAACTAAACTATTACTGACCAGGAGCTCTATAAGAAACTAAACTATTACTGACCAGGAGCTCTATAAGAAACTAAACTATTACTGACCAGGAGCTCTATAAGAAACTAAACTATTACTGACCAGGAGCTCTATAAGAAACTAAACTATTACTGACCAGGAGCTCTATAAGAAACTAAACTATTACTGACCAGGAGCTCTATAAGAAACTAAACTATTACTGACCAGGAGCTCTATAAGAAACTAAACTATTACTGACCAGGAGCTCTATAAGAAACTAAACTATTACTGACCAGGAGCTCTATAAGAAACTAAACTATTACTGACCAGGAGCTCTATAAGAAACTAAACTATTACTGACCAGGAGCTCTATAAGAAACTAAACTATTACTGACCAGGAGCTCTATAAGAAACTAAACTATTACTGACCAGGAGCTCTATAAGAAACTAAACTATTACTGACCAGGAGCTCTATAGGAAACTAAACTATTACTGACCAGGAGCTCTATAAGAAACTAAACTATTACTGACCAGGAGCTCTATAAGAAACTAAACTATTACTGACCAGGAGCTCTTTAAGAAACTAAACTATTACTGACCAGGAGCTCTATAGGAAACTAAACTATTACTGACCAGGAGCTCTATAAGAAACTAAACTATTACTGACCAGGAGCTCTATAAGAAACTAAACTATTACTGACCAGGAGCTCTTTAAGAAACTAAACTATTACTGACCAGGAGCTCTATAGGAAACTAAACTATTACTGACCAGGAGCTCTATAAGAAACTAAACTATTACTGACCAGGAGCTCTATAAGAAACTAAACTATTACTGACCAGGAGCTCTTTAAGAAACTAAACTATTACTGACCAGGAGCTCTATAGGAAACTAAACTATTACTGACCAGGAGCTCTATAAGAAACTAAACTATTACTGACCAGGAGCTCTATAAGAAACTAAACTATTACTGACCAGGAGCTCTATAGGAAACTAAACTATTACTGACCAGGGGCTATATAGGAAACTAAACTATTACTGACCAGGAGCTCTATAAGAAACTAAACTATTACTGACCAGGAGCTCTATAAGAAACTAAACTATTACTGACCAGGAGCTCTATAAGAAACTAAACTATTACTGACCAGGAGCTCTTTAAGAAACTAAACTATTACTGACCAGGAGCTCTATAAGAAACTAAACTATTACTGACCAGGAGCTCTATAAGAAACTAAACTATTACTGACCAGGAGCTCTATAGGAAACTAAACTATTACTGACCAGGGGCTCTATAGGAAACTAAACTATTACTGACCAGGAGCTCTATAAGAAACTAAACTATTACTGACCAGGAGCTCTATAAGAAACTAAACTATTACTGACCAGGAGCTCTATAAGAAACTAAACTATTACTGACTAGGAGCTCTATAAGAAACTAAACTATTACTGACCAGGAGCTCTATAAGAAACTAAACTATTACTGACCAGGAGCTCTATAAGACACTAAACTATTACTGACCAGGAGCTCTATAAGAAACTAAACTATTACTGACCAGGAGCTCTATAAGAAACTAAACTATTACTGACCAGGAGCTCTATAAGAAACTAAACTATTACTGACCAGGAAATCTATAAGAAACTAAACTATTACTGACCAGGAGCTCTATAAGAAACTAAACTATTACTGACCAGGAGCTCTATAAGAAACTAAACTATTACTGACCAGGAGCTCTATAAGAAACTAAACTATTACTGACCAGGAGCTCTATAAGAAACTAAACTATTACTGACCAGGAGCTCTATAAGAAACTAAACTATTACTGACCAGGAGCTCTATAAGAAACTAAACTATTACTGACCAGGAGCTCTATAAGAAACTAAACTATTACTGACCAGGAGCTCTATAAGAAACTAAACTATTACTGACCAGGAGCTCTATAAGAAACTAAACTATTACTGACCAGGAGCTCTATAAGAAACTAAACTATTACTGACCAGGAGCTCTATAAGAAACTAAACTATTACTGACCAGGAGCTCTATAAGAAACTAAACTATTACTGACCAGGAGCTCTATAAGAAACTAAACTATTACTGACCAGGAGCTCTATAAGAAACTAAACTATTACTGACCAGGAGCTCTATAAGAAACTAAACTATTACTGACCAGGAGCTCTATAAGAAACTAAACTATTACTGACCAGGAGCTCTATAAGAAACTAAACTATTACTGACCAGGAGCTCTATAAGAAACTAAACTATTACTGACCAGGAGCTCTATAAGAAACTAAACTATTACTGACCAGGAGCTCTATAAGAAACTAAACTATTACTGACCAGGAGCTCTATAAGAAACTAAACTATTACTGACCAGGAGCTCTATAAGAAACTAAACTATTACTGACCAGGAGCTCTATAAGAAACTAAACTATTACTGACCAGGAGCTCTATAGGAAACTAAACTATTACTGACCAGGAGCTCTATAAGAAACTAAACTATTACTGACCAGGAGCTCTATAAGAAACTAAACTATTACTGACCAGGAGCTCTTTAAGAAACTAAACTATTACTGACCAGGAGCTCTATAGGAAACTAAACTATTACTGACCAGGAGCTCTATAAGAAACTAAACTATTACTGACCAGGAGCTCTATAAGAAACTAAACTATTACTGACCAGGAGCTCTTTAAGAAACTAAACTATTACTGACCAGGAGCTCTATAGGAAACTAAACTATTACTGACCAGGAGCTCTATAAGAAACTAAACTATTACTGACCAGGAGCTCTATAAGAAACTAAACTATTACTGACCAGGAGCTCTTTAAGAAACTAAACTATTACTGACCAGGAGCTCTATAGGAAACTAAACTATTACTGACCAGGAGCTCTATAAGAAACTAAACTATTACTGACCAGGAGCTCTATAAGAAACTAAACTATTACTGACCAGGAGCTCTATAGGAAACTAAACTATTACTGACCAGGGGCTCTATAGGAAACTAAACTATTACTGACCAGGAGCTCTATAAGAAACTAAACTATTACTGACCAGGAGCTCTATAAGAAACTAAACTATTACTGACCAGGAGCTCTATAAGAAACTAAACTATTACTGACCAGGAGCTCTTTAAGAAACTAAACTATTACTGACCAGGAGCTCTATAAGAAACTAAACTATTACTGACCAGGAGCTCTATAAGAAACTAAACTATTACTGACCAGGAGCTCTATAGGAAACTAAACTATTACTGACCAGGGGCTCTATAGGAAACTAAACTATTACTGACCAGGAGCTCTATAAGAAACTAAACTATTACTGACCAGGAGCTCTATAAGAAACTAAACTATTACTGACCAGGAGCTCTATAAGAAACTAAACTATTACTGACCAGGAGCTCTATAAGAAACTAAACTATTACTGACCAGGAGCTCTACTATCCTTCTGACCCTATGTAGCCAGGTCCATCTACTATCCTTCTGACCCTATGTAGCCAGGTCCATCTACTATCCTTCTGACCCTATGTAGCCAGGTCCATCTACTATCCTTCTGACCCTATGTAGCCAGGTCCCATCTACTATCCTTCTGACCCTATGTAGCCAGGTCCATCTACTATCCTTCTGACCCTATGTAGCCAGGTCCATCTACTATCCTTCTGACCCTATGTAGCCAGGTCCCATCTACTATCCTTCTGACCCTATGTAGCCAGGTCCCATCTACTATCCTTCTGACCCTATGTAGCCAGGTCCATCTACTATCCTTCTGACCCTATGTAGCCAGGTCCCATCTACTATCCTTCTGACCCTATGCAGCCAGGTCCCATCTACTATCCTTCTGACCCTATGTAGCCAGGTCCCATCTACTATCCTTCTGACCCTATGCACCCAGGTCCATCTACTATCCTTCTGACCCTATGCAGCCAGGTCCCATCTACTATCCTTCTGACCCTATGCACCCAGGTCCATCTACTATCCTTCTGACCCTATGTAGCCAGGTCCATCTACTATCCTTCTGACCCAGGTCCCATCTACTATCCTTCTGACCCAATGTAGCCAGGTCCATCTACTATCCTTCTGACCCTATGTAGCCAGGTCCATCTACTATCCTTCTGACCCTATGTAGCCAGGTCCCATCTACTATCCTTCTGACCCTATGTAGCCAGGTCCCATCTACTATCCTTCTGACCCTATGTAGCCAGGTCCATCTATTATCCTCCTGACCCAGGTCCATCTACTATCCTTCTGACCCTATGTAGCCAGGTCCATCTATTATCCTTCTGACCCAGGTCCCATCTACTATCCTTCTGACCCTATGTAGCCAGGTCCATCTACTATCCTTCTGACCCTATGTAGCCAGGTCCATCTACTATCCTTCTGACCCTATGCAGCCAGGTCCCATCTACTATCCTTCTGACCCTATGTAGCCAGGTCCCATCTACTATCCTTCTGACCCTATGTAGCCAGGTCCATCTACTATCCTTCTGACCCTATGTAGCCAGGTCCATCTACTATCCTTCTGACCCTATGTAGCCAGGTCCATCTACTATCCTTCTGACCCTATGTAGCCAGGTCCCATCTACTATCCTTCTGACCCTATGTAGCCAGGTCCATCTACTATCCTTCTGACCCTATGTAGCCAGGTCCATCTACTATCCTTCTGACCCTATGCAGCCAGGTCCATCTACTATCCTTCTGACCCTATGTAGCCAGGTCCATCTACTATCCTTCTGACCCTATGTAGCCAGGTCCATCTACTATCCTTCTGACCCTATGTAGCCAGGTCCCATCTACTATCCTTCTGACCCTATGTAGCCAGGTCCCATCTACTATCCTTCTGACCCTATGTAGCCAGGTCCCATCTACTATCCTTCTGACCCTATGTAGCCAGGTCCCATCTACTATCCTTCTGACCCTATGTAGCCAGGTCCCATCTACTATCCTTCTGACCCTATGTAGCCAGGTCCCATCTACTATCCTTCTGACCCTATGCAGCCAGGTCCATCTACTATCCTTCTGACCCTATGCAGCCAGGTCCATCTACTATCCTTCTGACCCTATGTAGCCAGGTCCCATCTACTATCCTTCTGACCCTATGTAGCCAGGTCCATCTACGATCCTTCTGACCCTATGCAGCCAGGTCCATCTACTATCCTTCTGACCCTATGCAGCCAGGTCCCATCTACTATCCTTCTGACCCAGGTCCCATCTACTATCCTTCTGACCCTATGCAGCCAGGTCCCATCTACTATCCTTCTGACCCTATGTAGCCAGGTCCCATCTACTATCCTTCTGACCCTATGTAGCCAGGTCCCATCTACTATCCTTCTGACCCTATGCAGCCAGGTCCCATCTACTATCCTTCTGACCCTATGTAGCCAGGTCCCATCTACTATCCTTCTGACCCTATGTAGCCAGGTCCCATCTACTATCCTTCTGACCCTATGTAGCCAGGTCCCATCTACTATCCTTCTGACCCTATGTAGCCAGGTCCCATCTACTATCCTTCTGACCCTATGCAGCCAGGTCCATCTACTATCCTTCTGACCCTATGCAGCCAGGTCCATCTACTATCCTTCTGACCCTATGTAGCCAGGTCCCATCTACTATCCTTCTGACCCTATGTAGCCAGGTCCATCTACGATCCTTCTGACCCTATGCAGCCAGGTCCATCTACTATCCTTCTGACCCTATGCAGCCAGGTCCCATCTACTATCCTTCTGACCCAGGTCCCATCTACTATCCTTCTGACCCTATGCAGCCAGGTCCCATCTACTATCCTTCTGACCCTATGTAGCCAGGTCCCATCTACTATCCTTCTGACCCTATGTAGCCAGGTCCCATCTACTATCCTTCTGACCCTATGCAGCCAGGTCCCATCTACTATCCTTCTGACCCTATGCAGCCAGGTCCCATCTACTATCCTTCTGACCCTATGCAGCCAGGTCCCATCTACTATCCTTCTGACCCTATGCAGCCAGGTCCCATCTACTATCCTTCTGACCCAGGTCCCATCTACTATCCTTCTGACCCTATGCAGCCAGGTCCCATCTACTATCCTTCTGACCCAGGTCCCATCTACTATCCTTCTGACCCTATGTAGCCAGGTCCATCTACTATCCTTCTGACCCTATGCAGCCAGGTCCCATCTACTTTTTAACTCCTCGCAAGTGTGGCTTGTTTGATGTCTGCTGTGAAGGAATACCACAACAAGTCAACTACTTGATTGATGAAGGCCTGTCATCCAGCAAAGGCAGCAGCTCAGTCATCAACTACATGCACCATTTCTTCACCAACTACGGAGTTGGGAAACACGTATGGACGTGATTTGTGATAACTGCAGTGGCCAAAACAAGAACAAGTTTGTGCTCTGGTATTGTGCCTGGCGGACCATGCACAAGCTCCACCACAGTCTGGACCTTCACTTCCTGATCACAGTTCACACCAAGTTTGTGCTCTGGTACTGTACCTGGTGGACCATGCACAAGCTCCACCACAGTCTGGACCTTCACTTCCTGATCACAGGCCACACCAAGTTTGCCCCCAACTGGTGCTTCGGCCTCATCAAGCAGCGCTTCAAAAATACCAGAGTGAACCCTTTGTCTGAGATTGCTGGTATTGTGAAGGACAGCACTGTGACAGGGGTCAACACCCCACAGCTGGTTGGACTGGATGATTTATTTTATTTTACCTTTATTTAACTAGGCAAGTCAGTTAAGAAAAAATTCTTGTTTTCAATGTCAGCCTAGGAACAGTGGGTTAACTGCCTTGCTCAGGCGCAGAACGACTGATTTTTACCTTGTCAACTAAGGGATTCAATCTGGCAAACTTTCGGTTACTGGTCCAATGCTCTAAACACTAGGCTACCTGCCGCCCCAGGATGATACGGTGCTGGGGGAAAGCTATGGCTGACATTAACACCTGACTCCGCACTTCAGGCCCGCTGCCACAGATCAAGCAGTACCAGCACTTCAGGTGGATATCATTTTCATTGCATTGTATGAGGTTATTGTTCTTCTCTAAACTTGGGAGGTGAATTGATGTTGTGCCAGGTTGTAATGTATTCTGATTTTGTTGTTGTTATTCCCTGTTTTACAGCTTCGATGCTGATGTTGTTAGGGTCAGTCGGGACCAGGTTTCAGCTGCTGTGCAATGCTGACATTCCTCCCATAGATGGTCTGCCTGTACAAGCATCACCTGGACTGGACACAGCTCAACAAACTCATCTTTTTGAGGGAGTTTTCAATAAAAAGGCTATGAACATCACATGCCCTGCACCAAAGTCAAGGGCCGGACAGAAACAAGCTCCCTAGATTCCTTTGTTCATGATTTGTTCGGACAGACCAGTCATCAGCACTATCTGCAGTGCCTCTATTCAAATGACTCTCTGCTAACACACACGCCATGCATTGCTGCTACTATTTTTTTATCCTGCTGCTCAGCCACTTTAACCCTGATTGTATGCATATAACTTCATCGTCTATCACTGATATTGATATTGTTATTGTACTTACTGTATATTATTTTATTTATATTGACACTATCTATTTCTGATATTGCTACTATGCAAGTAATCATTTGGCTGTACCGTTTACACCTTCTGTAGAGACCATCCACTTAGCAAGACATAGCAAAATATTGATATATAAACTTTATATTGATATGTGACATACCACAACAATATCATGTGACTATATCAAGTGTCCACCACATAAATATATGGTGCATGCATCTGTTTATGTACTATACATGTGCACCTCCCTCAGGTTTCAACTCAGGTTGCATGACCTAAACTTATGTATGAAATACTGTGTGATAAGTGTATGTGTAACAGTATATAAAGTATGGTAATGTTCTGGTGTGATGGCATTTGGACAGTGGTGTAAAGTACTACTTAACTATTTCTGGGGGTATATGTACATTACTTTACTATTTATATTTATGGCAACTTTTACTTTTACTTCACTACATCCTGAAAGAAAATTATTTATTTTTTACTCCATACAGTTTCCCTGACACCCAAAAGTACTTGTTACATTTTGACAAGAAAATTGTCCAATTCACACACTTATCAAGAGAACGTCTCCGGTCATCCCTACTGCACTTCATCTGGTAGACTCACTAAACACAAATGCTTTGTTTGTAAATTATGTCTCAGTGTTGGAGTGTGGCCCTGGCTATCTGTCAATAAAAAATTAAAACATTCAATTGGGCCATCTGGTTTAATATAAGGAATTTGAAATTATTATAACTTTCACTTTTGATACTGAAGTACATTTTAGCAATTCCATTTACTTTTGATACTTAAGTATTTTTAAAACCAAACACTTTAGGACTTACTTAAGTAGTATTTTACTGGGTGACTCTTACTTTTACTTCAGTCATGTTCAATTAAGGTATCTTTACATATAATGACAATTTAGTACTTTCCCACCACTGGATGTGGGCGGGGGTTGTAGCATTTCTTTCACGTGACCCATCAATTTAGACAAGTGTGTCTGTGTAAGAGTCATCTAATATTTATAACATATTTATATCTGGACACAGTTTACCTGGAATTGTTCCTTATTGTAGGCTACTACCACTTTTAGTCTTTACTACACTACTCACTGTTTAGCACATGACCTCACATGTGGATCCTTAAACAGATGGGTGAGGCTGGTTTAAGAGGGTGTGAACAATGCCGAATGGGTGGGGCTGGTTTAAGAGGGTGTGAACAATGCCGAATGGGTGGGGCTGGTTTAAGAGGGTGTGAACAATGCCGAATGGGTGGGGCTGGTTTAAGAGGGTGTGAACAATGCTGAATGGGTGGGGCTGGTTTAAGAGGGTGTGAACAATGCTGAATGGGTGGGGCTGGTTTAAGAGGGTGTGAACAATGCTGAATGGGTGGGGCTGGTTTAAGAGGGTGTGAACAATGCTGAATGGGTGGGGCTGGTTTAAGAGGGTGTGAACAATGCTGAATGGGTGGGGCTGGTTTAAGAGGGTGTGAACAATGCTGAATGGGTGGGGCTGGTTTAAGAGGGTGTGAACAATGCTGAATGGGTGGGGCTGGTTTAAGAGGGTGTGAACAATGCTGAATGGGTGGGGCTGGTTTAAGAGGGTGTGAACAATGCTGAATGGGTATAGACAAAGGAGAGCTCCCCAGGAGATACCAAAAAATTCAAGGCCCTTTTCTCAAAAGATAGTTAACAAGTTTATCAACTTTCAAAGCATAATTACTTTCCCATTGTTCTTCAAAAATGCAGTGTATGATATACCATTTGTAGCTCTAAGTCTCTACTTTTTAACAATGTAAAAAATATATATATTTTTTTTAATACTTCAAAACCTAATGGTAGGTCCTGGAAGTCACAAAAATAGATGGGTGTTGGTTCAATTGTGATTTTAAAGAAGAGAGACATTTTGGTGTGGCAGTTTCTTTTCCTGTGATCACGGAGCGCTTTTTAGCAGAGTGGTTGGAAAGGACACAACGAGCGGGATTTACAACTGCTCAACTCTGCTCCATGCTCTGGTGGGCACTGGAATTACTAATTGAAGACGGGGGAAAGTACACTTTTGTCAGAACAGGCTGGCTAAATGCAGCAGTAACTCAACACACTGTCATTAAAGCTACATTCAAAGATGGTTGTTTTAATTAAGATTTTCAAATTTCATAGTGCAGTATATCCTTGTGTGTAACAGAACATTTAATTTAATTTAGACAAAGCTTATTCATTGTTAAAATTTTTTTTCCATAAATGATCACTCACACAAGTGAACAAAAATCAATGTCTGTTCAGATATTCAGATATCCAGATAGTCAGATAGTCATCCTTAATAGAGATCATATAATTCAGGATGTGTGTGTTTTACTCACCACAGTGATGAATGGGTTGACACTCTCCAGGGTTAGTCAGCACCACAGTCAGACCGTCTTCACAGCGAGGAACCTCCGGCAGCTGGCAACTAACCAGGTCACATACTACACACACACACACACACACACACACACACACACACACACACACACACACACACACACACACACACACACACACACACACACACACACACACACACACGCACACACACACACACACAACCCAAACGCATACACACACAGGACACACAGAGTACACGAAAAACACAGTAAACAAACAAACAATACACACACAAACAATACCGACGCACACACACACACACACACACACACACACACACACACACACACACACACACACACACACACACACACACACACACACACACACACAGTATTATAGTGTCACACACTACACGTACAGTATTACAGTAGTATTAGTGTAGACTACAATATAGTAGTCCAATATAGTGCATTATAGTACATATTGGTACTGTAGAATAGTGTTGTAGCATTTTAATAATGTAGTACGTACCACTGTCACAACCTGATCTGTTTCACCTGTCTTTGTGCTTGTCTCCACCCCCACCAAGTGTCTCCCCTCATTATCTCCTGTGTATTTAAACCTGTTTTCTCTGTTTGTCTGTTGCCAGTTTGTTTTGTTCATCAAGCCTACCAGCGTTTTTCCCCTTGCTCCTGTCTTATGGCGGGGGGGACTCCATAACCTGGCAGAATGCCATGACCAGGCATTCGACACTTCTGGAGCAATTCCGTGGATTCCCTACTGGGCAACGGGTCACACTCGTAATTGCCCAGCCTACCCCAGTGTCCCGAGAACCCCGCTTACCTCCTCCGGAGCGCTATGCTGGAGATTCTATAACCTGCCAGGCTTTTCTCTCCCAGTGCTCCCTCAATTTTCACCATGCAGCCTTCTGTGTTCCCCTCGGTCCCCTCGAGGATAGTGTACATCATAACGCTGATGTCCGGGAGGGAACTCGCCTGGGCTACGATGGTGTGGGAGCAACAGTCCACCATCTTTCTTAGTCTAGAGGAGTTTGAAGCGGAAGTTTGTAAGGTGTTTGATTCTCCGTTGTCTGGGAGAGAGGCTGCTCATAAGCTGCTCCCGCTACATCAAGACTCCCGTAGTGTGGCAGACTATGCAATGGATTTTCGCATGCTGGTGGCTGAGAGTGCCTGGAACCTGGAAGCATTGTTCGACATGTTTCTTCACGGATTATCGGAGGTGGTAATAAATGAGCTTGCAGCCCGGGAGCTGCCCATGGACCTTGACTCCCTCATAGCCTTGACCATCCGAATCGATGGATGGCTTTGAGAACGTAGGAAGGAGAGGGAATCTGTGCCCTTTCACACTCGTTCGCCCTCGATTCCCACCTTGCCTCCGAAGAATCCCGGACACCCCCAAAGTCTATTTGTCCGTCCCTGAAGTCTACATGAACCCGACATCACCCGAGTTCTCTCAGGAATCACCGAAGGCCGACTCCTTCAGAGTCCAGACACCTGGGCAGGGCTAGACTGACTCCGGCTGAGCGCTTCCGCCGACCCCACACCCAGAGCTATTGAACATTTCGTAGCAACCTGCCCATTAAAACCCAGGCTCATTAAAAGGGGCGAGTACTCCGGTGGGCCTTATGGAGAACTTTTCCTCTACCCTTACTCGCATCCATTTCCATGCCATCCTGCTGTGGGGGAATCAGTAGAAATCTCTCTGGGTACTCTTCGACTCTGGGGCCGATGAGAGTTTTTTGGACGCTACTCTGGTGTCCGAGCTGGGCATCCCCAATCAGCCCCTCTCCATTCCCATGGACATTAGACCGCTGGACTGGCGCTCTATAGACAGGTTCACTCACAATACCACTCCTATAAACCTATGAGTGTCAGGGAACCACAGCGAGGCAATCCAATTTATGCTGATTAATCAGGTTCCCATTGTATTGGGATTATCTTGGCTCCAGTGACTCAATCCCAATATAGACTGGACTGTTGGTGCCATTATGGTCTGCAGCCCGTTCTGCCACGCACATTGTCTGAAGTGAGCACAGCCTGCCCAGGGACGTTCCTGTGGGCTCGGAAGTTGCCCCAGACCACTCCACCATTCCCGCGGAGTACCAGGACCTCCTGGAGGTGTTCTGTAAAGTCACCTCGTTTCCACTTCACTGACACTATGACTGCGAGATTGACCTTCTCCCAGGCACCATTCCGCCCTGGGGATGACTGTAGTTTCTGTCAGATCCGGTGACCAAGGCAATGGAGACCTACATTGAGGACTCTCTAGCTGCAGGGTTCATCCGTCCTTCTGCATCCCCCGCCTTCTGCATCCCCCAGGGATCTTCTTTGTGGAGAAGAAGCAACCAACCCTGTGCCCGTGCATCGACTACCGGGGCCTAAATTACATTATGGGGAAGAACAGCTGCCTGCTACCACTCATCTCGACGGACTTTGAGACTCTCCAGGGGGACACCGTGTTCTCCAAGCTGTACCTATGGAACGCCTACCCACTGGTGCAGATACGGGAATGGGACGAGTGGAAGACTGCCTTCAACACAGCCAGCGGTCACTACAAGTGTCTGGTCATGCCATTTGGGCTTACCAACGCCCCAACTGTGTTCCAGGCTCTGGTTAATGATGTTCTCTGTGACTTTGACTACCTCAACGAAATCCTCATCTTATCCCGCTCCGCCCAAGAACACATGCTCCATGTCTGACAGGTTCTCCAACGCCTCCTGGAGAACCAGCTGTTTCTAATAGCAGAGAAGTGCGAATTCTATCGCTTCACCATCCCCTTCCTGGGTAACATCATCACTGCAGGGAATGTACAGATGGATCCCGGGAAGGTGAGAGTGGTGGTGGATTGGCCCCAGCCTACGTCCAGGGTGCAGCTAAAACATTTCCTGTGATTCGCCAACTTTTATCGCCGCTTTATCTGGGGTTACAGCACCCTGGCTTCCCCATCTATACTCACCACTTCCAAGGTTCTGTTCACGTGGTCCCCAGCTGCTGACCGGGAGTTCCAGACACCGTTTCACCACAGCTCCCATCTTGGTTCATCCTGTTCCATCCCGCGAGTTCGTGGTGGAGGCCACTGCTTCGGATGTCTGAGTGAGGGCTGTCCTGTCCCTGCATTCTGCCCTGGACCTCAAGTTACATCCCTGCGCCTTCTTCTCCCATTTCCTAAACGCCATGGAGAGGAACTACGATGTGGGGAATTGTGAGCTACTCGCGATGAAGATGGCGTTGGAGGAGTGGAGGCACGGACTGGAGCGGGCGGAACATCTGTTCATTGTGTGGGCCGACCACAAGAACCTGGAATATCTCTGCACTGCCAAGCGTCTAAATTCCAGGCAAGCTAGGTGGGCCCTGCTCTTCACCTGGTTCAACTTCTCCCTCTCCTACCAACCAGGATCCAGAAACATTAAGCTGGATTCACTGTCATGCTGCTAAAGCCCTGTAGTTACCACACTGGTACTCCGGACAACAGTTTGACTGTGGTAATGTATTGTTGTATTGTATTGTATACAGCATGGCATAGTAATCTGGTGTGGTGTAATATTATAATATATTGTAGGTATAGTAATTTAGTAGTGTAGTGTTATAATATACAGTATATATTAGTATAGTATTCTAGTAGTGCAGTATTGTAAAGAAAGTATATATTGGTATAGTATTCTAGCAGTGTAGTGTTATAATACTGTATGAAGCATTTCGTTACACCCGCAATAACATCTGTACGTGACCAATACATTCAATTTGATTTAATACACAGTGTATATTACTATAGTATTCTAGTGTAGTATTCAAATATACCATATATATTAGTAAAGAATTCTAGTAATATGGTACATACCACACTCGTATTCCGGACAACACTTGGACTCCCTCTTCTCCCTCAGAACCTCACAGGGTCCACACGCTGGAGCTACACACCCACACACACACACACACACACACACACACACACACACACACACACACACACACACACACACACACACACACACGCACACGCACATTCTCCACTGAGTATGTGTGTTTATGAGTGTACCCCGCATGTCTATGTGTGTGTGTGTGTGTGTGTGTGTGTGTGTGTGTGTGTGTGTGTGTGTGTGTGTGTGTGTGTGTGTGTGTGTGTGTGTGTGTGTGTGTGTGTGTGTCTGAATGTATATACATTGGGATGTATGGATAAAATGGACGTACATAAAGTATTTTCCCATATTTTTGATACTGAATGTTATCGGATCTTCAACCAAAACCTAATATTAGATAAAGAGAACCTGAGTTTGCAAATAACAAAAAAAGATATATACTTAAAAAAAAATGTATTAACACAGAACAGGGCTCCGGGCAGCCGAGCGGAAATGGAGGAAAACTCGCCTCCCTGCGGACCTGGCATCCTTTCACTCCCTCCTCTCTACATTTTCCTCCTCTGTCTCTGCTGCAAAAGCCACTTTCTACCACTCTAAATTCCAAGCATCTGCCTCTAACCCTAGGAAGCTCTTTGCCACCTTCTCCTCCCTCCTGAATCCTCCCCCCCCCCTCCTCCCTCTCTGCAGATGACTTCGTCAACCATTTTGAAAAGAAGGTCGACGACATCCGATCCTCGTTTGCTAAGTCAAACGACACCGCTGGTTCTGCTCACACTGCCCTACCCTGTGCTCTGACCTCTTTCTCCCCTCTCTCTCAGATGAAATCTCGCGTCTTGTAACGGCCGGCCGCCCAACAACCTGCCCGCTTGACCCTATCCCCTCCTCTCTTCTCCAGACCATTTCCGGAGACCTTCTCCCTTACCTCACCTCGCTCATCAACTCATCCCTGACCGCTGGCTACGTCCCTTCCGTCTTCAAGAGAGCGAGAGTTGCACCCCTTCTGAAAAAAAACCTACACTCGATCCCTCCGATGTCAACAACTACAGACCAGTATCCCTTCTTTCTTTTCTCTCCAAAACTCTTGAACGTGCCGTCCTTGGCCAGCTCTACCGCTATCTCTCTCAGAATGACCTTCTTGATCCAAATCAGTCAGGTTTCAAGACTAGTCATTCAACTGAGACTGCTCTTCTCTGCATCACGGAGGCGCTCCGCACTGCTAAAGCTAACTCTCTCTCCTCTGCTCTCATCCTTCTAGACCTATCGGCTGCCTTCGATACTGTGAACCATCAGATCCTCCTCTCCACCCTCTCCGAGTTGGGCATCTCCGGCGCGGCCCACGCTTGGATTGCGTCCTACCTGACAGGTCGCTCCTACCAGGTGGCGTGGCGAGAATCTGTCTCCTCACCACGCGCTCTCACCACTGGTGTCCCCCAGGGCTCTGTTCTAGGCCCTCTCCTATTCTCGCTATACACCAAGTCACTTAATATATAATAATAATATATGCCATTTAGCAGACGCTTTTATCCAAAGCGACTTACAGTCATGTGTGCATACATTCTACATATGGGTGGTCCCGGGAATCGAACCCACTACCCTGGCGTTACAAGCGCCATGCTCTACCAACTGAGCTACAGAAGGACCACATAGCTCTGTCATAACCTCACATGGTCTCTCCTATCATTGCTATGCAGACGACACACAATTAATCTTCTCCTTTCCCCCTTCTGATGACCAGGTGGCGAATCGCATCTCTGCATGTCTGGCAGACATATCAGTGTGGATGACGGATCACCACCTCAAGCTGAACCTCGGCAAGACGGAGCTCCTCTTCCTCCCGGGGAAGGACTGCCCGTTCCATGATCTCGCCATCACGGTTGACAACTCCATTGTGTCCTCCTCCCAGAGCGCTAAGAACCTTGGCGTGATCCTGGACAACACCCTGTCGTTCTCAACTAACATCAAGGCGGTGGCCCGTTCCTGTAGGTTCATGCTCTACAACATCCGCAGAGTACGACCCTGCCTCACACAGGAAGCGCCGCAGGTCCTAATCCAGGCACTTGTCATCTCCCGTCTGGATTACTGCAACTCGCTGTTGGCTGGGCTCCTGCCTGTGCCATTAAACCCCTACAACTCATCCAGAACGCCGCAGCCCGTCTGGTGTTCAACCTTCCCAAGTTCTCTCACGTCACCCCGCTCCTCCGCTCTCTCCACTAGCTTCCAGTTGAAGCTCGCATCCGCTACAAGACCATGGTGCTTGCCTACGGAGCTGTGAGGGGAACGGCACCTCAGTACCTCCAGGCTCTGATCAGGCCCTACACCCAAACAAGGGCACTGCGTTCATCCACCTCTGGCCTGCTCGCCTCCCTACCACTGAGGAAGTACAGTTCCCGCTCAGCCCAGTCAAAACTGTTCGCTGCTCTGGCCCCCCAATGGTGGAACAAACTCCCTCACGACGCCAGGACAGCGGAGTCAATCACCACCTTCCGGAGACACCTGAAACCCCACCTCTTTAAGGAATACCTAGGATAGGATAAGTAATCCTTCTCAACCCCCCCCCCCTAAAAGATCTAGATGCACTATTGTAAAGTGGCTGTTCCACTGGATGTCATAAGGTGTATGCACCAATTTGTAAGTCGCTCTGGATAAGAGCGTCTGCTAAATGACTTAAATGTAATGTAAATGTAACACCCAATCGCTCTGTGTGAAAAAGTAATTGCCCCTTACACGCAATAACTGGATGTGCTTTCACTGCTATGACTCCGATCAAACACTTCCTGTAGCTGTTGATCAGTCCACCTTTAGCTGCAATGACTCCAACCAAACACTTCCTGTAGTTGTTGATCAGTCCACCTTTAGCTGCAATGACTCCAACCAAACACTTCCTGTAGTTGTTGATCAGTCCACCTTTATCTGCAATGACTCCAACCAAACACTTCCTGTAACTGTCGATCAGTCCACCTTTAGCTGCAATGACTCCAACCAAACACAGTCTCTCACGTCGCTGTCGAGGAATTTTGGCCCACTCTTCCATGCAGAACTGCTGTAACTCAGAAACATACATTTTATCAGCATATCGATTGCGCAACCAGGGCTGGAAAAACCTTGGATCATTGCTATTCCAACTTCCGCGACACATATAAGGCCCTGCCCCGCCCTCCTTTCGGAAAAGCTGACCACGACTCCATTTTCTTGATCCCTGCCTACAGACAGAAACTAAAACAAGAAGCTCCCGCGCTGAGGTCTGTCCAACGCTGGTCCGACCAATCTGATTCCACACTCCAAGACTGCTTCCATCACGTGGACTGGGATATGTTCCGTATTGCGTCAGACGACAACGTTGACGAATACGCTGATTCGGTGTGCGAGTTCATTAGAACGTGCGTTGAAGATGTCGTTCCCATAGCAACGATTAAAACATTCCCAAACCAGAAACCGTGGATTGATGGCAGCATTCGCGTGAAACTGAAAGCGCGAACCACTGCTTTTAATCAGGGAAAGGTGACTGGAAACATGTCCGAATACAAACAGTGTAACTATTCCCTCCGCAAGGCAATCAAACAAGCTAAGCGTCAGTATAGAGACAAAGTAGAATCTAAATTCAACGGCTCAGACACAAGAGGTATGTGGCAGGGTCTACAGTCAATCACGGATTACAAAAAGAAAACCAGCACCGTCATGGACCAGGATGTCTTGCTCCCAGGCAGACTAAATAACTTTTTTGCCCGCTTTGAGGACAATACAACTAAAACATGCAGACTCTCCTTCACTGCAGCCGTGTCAACCCTTGCAAGGCTGCAGGCCCAGACAGAATCCCCTGCCGCGCCCTCAGAGCATGCGCAGACCAGCTGGCTGGTGTGTTTACGGACATATTCAATCAATCCCTATCCCAGTCTGTTGTTCCCACATGCTTCAAGAGGGCCACCATTGTTCCTGTTCCCAAGAAAGCGAAGGTAACTGAGCTATAAGGTGAATGCACCAATTTGTAAGTCGCTCTGGATAAGAGCGTCTGCTAAATGACTTAAATGTAAATGTAAATGTAAACGACTACCGCCCCGTAGCACTCACTTCCGTCATCATGAAGTGCTTTGAGAGACTAGTCAAGGACCATATCACCTCCACCCTACCTGACACCCTAGACCCACTCCAATTTGCTTACCCGCCCAAATAGGTCCACAGACCATGCAATCTCAACCACACTGCACACTGCCCTAACCCATCTGGACAAGAGGAATACCTATGTGAGAATGCTGTTCATCGACTACAGCTCGGCATTTAACACCATAGTGCCCTCCAAGCTCGTCATCAAACTCGAGACCCTGGGACTCGACCCCGCCCTGTGCAACTGGGTACTGGACTTCCTGACGGGCCGCCCCCAGGTGGTGAGGGTAGGCAACAACATCTCCACCCCACTGATCCTCAACACTGGGGCCCCACAAGGGGCCCCATCTTCACCCACGACTGCGTGGCCACGCACGCCTCCAACTCAATCATCAAGTTTGCGGACGACACAACAGTGGTAGGCTTGATTACCAACAACGACGAGACGGCCTACAGGGAGGAGGTGAGGGCCCTCGGAGTGTGGTGTCAGGAAAATAACCTCACACTCAACGTCAACAAAACTAAGGAGATGATTGTGGACTTCAGGAAACAGCAGAGGGAACACCCCCCTATCCACATCGATGGATCAGTAGTGGAGAGGGTAGTAAGTTTTAAGTTCCTCGGCGTACACATCACAGACAAACTGAATTGGTCCACCCACACAGACAGCATCATGAAGAAGGCGCAGCAGCGCCTCTTCAACCTCAGGAGGCTGAAGAAATTCGGCTTGTCACCAAAAGCACTCACAAACTTCTACAGATGCACAATCGAGAGCATCCTGTCGGGCTGTATCACCGCCTGGTACAGCAAGTGCTCCGCCCTCAACCGTAAGGCTCTCCAGAGGGTAGTGAGGTCTGCACAACGCATCACCGGGGGCAAACTACCTGCACTCCAGGACACCTACAGCACCCGATGTCACAGGAAGGCCATAAAGATCATCAAGGACAACAACCACCCGAGCCACTGCCTGTTCACCCCGCTATCATCCAGAAGGCGAGGTCAGTACAGGTGCATCAAAGCTGGGACCGAGAGACTGAAAAACAGCTTCTATCTCAAGGCCATCAGACTGTTAAACAGCCACCACTAACATCGAGTGGCTGCTGCCAATACACTGACACTGACACTGACTCAACTCCAGCCACTTTAATAATGGGAATTGATGGGAAATGATGCAAAATATATCACCTGCCACTTTAAACAATGCTACCTTATATAATGTTTACATACCCTACATTATTCATCTCATATGTATACGTATATACTGTACTCTATATCATCTACTGCATCCTTATGTAATACATGTATCACTAGCCACTTTATATATGCCACTTTGTTTACATACTCATCTCATATGTATATACTACACTCAATACCATCTACTGTATCTTGCCAATGCCGCTCTGTACCATCACTCATTCATATATCTTTATGTACATATTCTTTATCCCCTTACACTTGTGTCTATAAGGTAGTAGTTTTGGAATTGTTAGCTAGATTACTTGTTGGTTATTACTGCATTGTCGGAACTAGAAGCACAAGCATTTCGTTACAGCTCTTTAACTACTTGTTACTTTTATTTCTTATTCTTATTTCTGTTTTTTAAACTGCATTGTTGGTTACCTACAACTGTTGTATTCGCATGTGACTAATAAAATTAGATTTGATGTTACATACTTCTTAAAAAATGTTCATTAAAAAAAAGGTATGAAATTGTTGTTTCAATTGTTCACTCATGTTCCCTTTTTTTAATATTAGGTTTTTTAATATTAGGTTTTTTGGTTGAAAATGGGATAACATTCAGAATCAAAAATATGCAAAAACACAGAGAATTACAAAGGGGCAAATACTTTTCCACAACACTGTGTGTGTTATGATCAATCCAGGGTCGGTATGTGTGTGTTGCCGTTATGATCAATGTAGGGTCGGTATGTATGTGTGTGTTATGATCAATGCCGGGTCGGTATGTTTGTGTGTGTTATGATCAATGCAGGGTCGGTATGTTTGTATGTATGTGTGTGTTATGATCAGTGCAGGGTCGGTATGTTTGTGTGTGTTGCCGTTATGATCAATGTAGGGTCAGTATGTATGTATGTATGTATGTGTGTGTGTGTTATGATCAATGTAGGGTCGGTATGTATGTATGTGTGTGTTATGATCAATGTAGGGTCAGTATGTATGTATGTGTGTGTTATGATCAATGTAGGGTCAGTATGTATGTATGTGTGTGTTATGATCAATGTAGGGTCAGTATGTATGTATGTGTGTGTTATGATCAATGCAGGGTCAGTATGTATGTATGTGTGTGTTATGATCAATGCAGGGTCGGTATGTATGTGTGTATGTATGTATGTATGTGTGTGTTATGATCAATGTAGGGTCGGTATGTATGTGTGTGTTGCCGTTATGATCAATGCAGGGTCAGTATGTATGTGTGTGTTTTACCTTTATGATCAATGCAGGGTCAGTATGTATGTGTGTGTTTTACCTTTATGATCGATGCAGGGTCAGTATGTATGTGTGTGTTTTACCTTTATGATCAATGCAGGGTCAGTATGTATGTGTGTGTTTTACCTTTATGATCAATGCAGGGTCAGTATGTATGTGTGTGTTTTACCTTTATGATCAATGCAGGGTCAGTATGTGTGTGTGTTTTACCTTTATGATCAATGCAGGGTCAGTATGTATGTGTGTGTTTTACCTTTATGATCAATGCAGGGGCAGTATGTATGTGTGTGTTTTACCTTTATGATCAATGCAGGGGCAGTATGTATGTGTGTGTTTTACCTTTATGATCAATGCAGGGTCAGTATGTATGTGTGTGTTTTTCCTTTATGATCGACGCAGGGTCAGTATGTATGTGTGTGTTTTACCTTTATGATCAATGCAGGGGCAGTATGTATGTGTGTTTTACCTTTATGATCAATGCAGGGTCAGTATGCGTGTGTGTTTTACCTTTATGATCAATGCAGGGTCAGTATGCGTGTGTGTTTTACCTTTATGATCAATGCAGGGTCAGTATGTATGTGTGTGTTTTACCTTTATGATCAATGCAGGGTCAGTATGTATGTGTGTGTTTTACCTTTATGATCAATGCAGGGTCAGTATGTATGTGTGTGTTTTACCTTTATGATCAATGCAGGGTCAGTATGTATGTGTGTGTTTTACCTTTATGATCAATGCAGGGTCAGTATGTATGTGTGTGTTTTACCTTTATGATCAATGCAGGGTCAGTATGCGTGTGTGTTTTACCTTTATGATCAATGCAGGGTCAGTATGCGTGTGTGTTTTACCTTTATGATCAATGCAGGGTCAGTATGTATGTGTGTGTTTTACCTTTATGATCAATGCAGGGTCAGTATGTATGTGTGTGTTTTACCTTTATGATCAATGCAGGGTCAGTATGTATGTGTGTGTTTTACCTTTATGATCAATGCAGGGTCAGTATGTATGTGTGTGTTTTACCTTTATGATCAATGCAGGGTCAGTATGTATGTGTGTGTTTTACCTTTATGATCAATGCAGGGTCAGTATGCGTGTGTGTTTTACCTTTATGATCAATGCAGGGGCAGTATGTATGTGTGTTTTACCTTTATGATCAATGCAGGGTCAGTATGTATGTGTGTGTTTTACCTTTATGATCAATGCAGGGTCAGTATGTGTGTGTGTTTTACCTTTATGATCAATGCAGGGTCAGTATGTATGTGTGTGTTTTACCTTTATGATCAATGCAGGGTCAGTATGTATGTGTGTTTTACCTTTATGATCAATGCAGGGTCAGTATGCGTGTGTGTTTTACCTTTATGATCAATGCAGGGTCAGTATGTATGTGTGTGTTTTACCTTTATGATCAATGCAGGGTCAGTATGTATGTGTGTGTTTTACCTTTATGATCAATGCAGGGTCAGTATGTATGTGTGTGTTTTACCTTTATGATCAATGCAGGGTCAGTATGTATGTGTGTTTTACCTTTATGATCAATGCAGGGGCGAGCAGTGCAGTTGATACGTTGACGATCCAGACACATACAAATCAGACACGTGTTCTCCTCTGGCACCCAGCTCTGTAGATACTACACAAAAACAGACACGTTTTACTATCCTTGTGGGGACCAATTCATTCCCATTCAAAATCCTATTTTTCCTAACCCTTAACACTAACCCCTAACACTAACCCCTAACGCAGGGGTTCCAAAAGGTTTTTCCACATGACCCCATTTTGACATCTGCAGATCCTCATGACCCCAACCATGTGAAAAAAAAGATTATTTTTTATTTTTTATTATTTCACCTTTATTTAACCAGGTAGGCTAGTTGAGAACAAGTTCTCATTTGCAACTGCGACCTGGCCAAGATAAAGCATAGCAGTGTGAACAGACAACACAGAGTTACACATGGAGTAAACAATTAACAAGTCAATAACACAGTAGGAAAAAAAATAAAAAAAAGTATTTATACATTGTGTGCAAAAGGCATGAGGAGGTAGGCGAATAATTACAATTTTGCAGATTAACACTGGAGTGATAAATGATCAGATGATCATGTACAGGTAGAGATACTGGTGTGCAAAAGAGCAGAAAAGTAAATAAATACAAACAGTATGGGAATGAGGTAGGTGAAAAAGGGTGAGCTATTTACCAATAGACTATGTACAGCTGCAGCGATCTGTTAGCTGCTCAGATAGCAGATGTTTGAGGTTGGTGAGGGAGATAAAAGTCTCCAACTTCAGCGATTTTTGCAATTCGTTCCAGTCACACCGGGTGGGTGTTGCCATTGTGACCAGTGAACTGAGATAAGGCGGAGCTTTATGGCGGAGATCTATGTAATTAACAGCCAATTAACAGCCAATGTTTACTTTTTCATTTGGGGCTATGGCAGTCAATTTCTGATTGTCTCTTATCTCACCACCACCAACAAGATGGGTGTGCTTGATGCATGTGGCATTGGAGCTTCTCAAAGTCTGTGGGCGTGGTCGACATTGAGTATCTCATCTCTGCTGTCACATCCAACCTGAATGGATGTTTGGTTTTAATGCAGACGAGAGCACTGAATCCAGCTTCATACAGATATGAGCTGGCGAAGGGTACAATGACTTTTCATGCTTTACGTGCTCGACTTGCGAAATGTCCCTACCTGTCTAAATTGTCCTTGTTTTACTATCCTTGTGAGAAATCTGGTCCTACAAAGGATAGTAAAACCAAAAACATACACACATGTACTATACATTCATTTTATGTGTGTTTGAAAGAACAGGAGCAGAAAATCAGAGACAGAGGGATGAGAAATGTGTAGGGTTAGGTTTAGGGATAGGCCAAATGAATCCAAGATGGCGTAGCAGTACAGACGTTGTTTGTCGTTCTCCCATGTAATTTTTTTTTGTCTTTTTTGTATATATTTCAGTACATTTCAATCTCTTTTTCCATTTTAAAATGAAATATACCTTCTGGCAACCCGCCTCACTTACAGCCATCAGCAGCTAGCCATCAGAAGCTAAGCAGCTAATTAGCTACTAGCTACTTAGTCATTGTTAGCCACTTCTAGCAGCCTTTACCTTTAGCACAGACACCAGCTGCTTTTATTGATAATGGATAATGGATAAAACTTGCCAGTCTGCCAGTCTGCACAACGCGTAATCAACCCACTACAACACCTGATTCCTGCCGTAAGCCCTGGACCAATACTCCTGATCATTGCAGCTAGTTAGCTGCTACCAAGTGGCCCAGCCCCAAAGCTAGCCTTAAGCCAGGCCCATCTCCCAGCCTGATCAGTGGACCCTATGATCACTCATCTACACAGCTGATGCTTCGCGGACTCTTCACGAACACGACTAGAATCCACTACCACTGGATTCTTGCCGTAAGCTCTGGACTTTTGCATTGGATGATCGCTGCTAGCTTGCTGATACCGAGTGGCTATTGTGGCTAATGCCCTTGTCCTGAAGCTAGCAACAGTTAGCCTCGAGCCAGGCGCATCTCCCGGCTAGCAAACAAAATTCCTCCAGCTACATAGCTCTTTTGTCAACTGGCCTGGACCCTTTGACGACACAGAGCAGCGCCGTTCCATCACGACTGGTCTGCTGACGTAATTCCATGCACCCTAAACCGGCCTTTGCCAGACTTTGATGAAGATGCTTTTACTTGCCCTGGCCTGCTAACTTTTTTTGGACACCGTGTCTCCTGCTTGCTAGCGTGGTAACGACTACCTCGCAGCTTCCCTGTTTCATCTACTGCTGTTCACTGGACCCTATGATCACTTGGCTACATAGCTGATGCCTGCTGGACTGTTCATTAATCACTGTACTCCATTTAGTTTATTTTGTTTATCTGTCAGCCCCAGCCTCGAACTCAGACCCCGTGTGTAGTTAACTGACCCTCTCTGCCCATTCATTGCCATTTTACCTGTTGTTGTCTTAGCTGATTAGCTGTTGTTGTCTTACATTTTACATTTACATTTAAGTCATTTAGCAGACGCTCTTATCCAGAGCGACTTACAAATTGGTGCATTCACCTTATGACATCCAGTGGAACAGTCACTTTACAATAGTGCATCTAAATCTTAAAAGGGGGGTGAGAAGGATTACTTATCCTATCCTAGGTATTCCTTAAAGAGGTGGGGTTTCAGGTGTCTCCGGAAGGTGGTGATTGACTCCGCTGTCCTGGCGTCATGAGGGAGTTTGTTCCACCATTGGGGGGCCAGAGCAGCGAACAGTTTTGACTGGGCTGAGCGGGAACTGTACTTCCTCAGTGGTAGGGAGGCGAGCAGGCCAGAGGTGGATGAACGCAGTGCCCTTGTTTGGGTGTAGGGCCTGATCAGAGCCTGGAGGTACTGAGGTGCCGTTCCCCTCACAGCTCCGTAGGCAAGCACCATGGTCTTACCCGTTGTTGTCTTAGCTAATCAACACCTGTGATTGCTTCATGCCTGTCACGTTCTGACCTTTATTTCCTTTGTTTTGTCTTTTTTTAGTATGGTCAGCGCGTGAGTTGGGGTGGGCAGTCTATGTTTTGTGTTTCTATGTTTTTCTATTTCTGTGTTTGGCCTGATATGGTTCTCAATCAGAGGCAGCTGTTTATCGTTGTCCCTGATTGAGAACCATATTTGGGTAGCCTGGGTTTCACTATTGGTTTGTGGGAGTTTGTTTCCTTTGTCAGTGTTTGTGCCACACGGGACTGTTTCGGTTTGGTTTATTTCACGTTATTGTTTATTTGTTTTGTATTTCATAGTGTTCAGGCTTTTCTTATTAAAATCGTCATGGACACCTACCACGCTGTGTTTTGGTCCAATACCTGCTACACCTCCTCTTCAGATGAAGAGGAGGAAATCTGCCGTAACAATGCCTCACTTTATGTCTCTCTCTAATGTCAGTATGCCTTGTATACTGTTGTTTAGGATAGTTATAATTGTTTTAGTTTACTGCGGAGTCCCACTCAACATGCCTCAGATACGACTTTTGCCCCACCTCTCACACATGCGGTGACCTCACCCAGCAATACTAGTTTGTCCAGAAATGCAACCTCTCTTATTGTCACTCAATGCCTAGGTTTACCTGAACTGTACACTTGCCCTACCATACCCCTATCTGTACATTATGCCTTGAATCTACCCTACCACACCCAGAAATCTGCTCCTTTTATTCTCTGTCCCCAACGCACTAGACAATAAGTTCTTATAGCCTTTAGCCATACCCTTATCCTACTCCTCCTGTGTTAACTAATAAAAATAATAATAACTAACCTCCAGATGAGCTTCAATGCCATACAACTCTCCATCTGTGGCCTACAACTGCTCTTAAATACATCTCCTCTCCCTCAACTCCCTTGATAATGGAGATGGGGTCTATCTGCAGTTCCGCCTTTTCATCCTCAGGCGCCTGCAAGTGGTTAACAAAAACACTGTTTGGACACTGTGTTAACTAACCTCCAGACTCGTTTCAATGCCATACAACTCTCCTTCCGTGGCCTCCAACTGCTCTTAAATGCAAGTAAAACTAACGGGAATGCTCTCCGATCGCTGCCCGCACCTGCCCGTCCATCCAGCATCACTACTCTGGACAGTTAAGACTTAGAATATGTGGACAACTACAAATACCTAGGTGTCTGGTTAGACTGTAAACTCTCCTTCCAGACTCACATGAATCATCTCCAATCAAAAATTAAATCTAGAATCGGCTTCATATTTCACAACAAAAGCATACTTCTCTCATGCTGCCAAACATACCCTCGTAAAACTGACTATCCTACCGATCCTCGACTTCGGCGATGTCATTTACAAAATAGCCTCCAACACTCTACTCAACTAATTGGATGCAGGCTATCACAGTGCCATCCGTTTAGTCACCAAAGCCCCATATACTACCCACCACTGCGACCAGAATGCTCTCGTTGGCTGGCCCTCGCTTCATGCTTGTCGCCAAACCCACTAGCTCCAGGTCATCTACAAGTCTCTGCTGGGTCAAGCCCTGCCTTATCTCAGCTCACTGGTCACCATAGCAGCACCCACCGTAGCACGTGCTCCAGCAGGTATATCTCACTTGTCACCCCCAAAGCCAATTCTTACTTTGGCCGCCTTTCCTTCCAGTTCTCTGCTGCCAATGTCTGGAACAAATTTCAAAAATCGCTGAAGCTGGAGACTCTTACCTCCCTCACTAACTTTAAGCATCAGCTATCTGAGCAGCTTAACGATCGCTGCATCTGTAAACAGCCCATCTGTAAACAGCCCATCCAACTACCTACCCCACTCCATATTGTTTATATTTACTTTTTTTGCTCTTTTGCACACCAGTATTTATACTTGCACATCATTATCTGCACATGTATCACACCAGTATTTCTACTTGCACATCATTATCTGCACATCTATCACTCCAGTGTTAATCTGCTAAATTGTAATTACTTTGCTACTATGGCCTATTTATTGCCATACCTCCTTACACTATTTGCACACACTGTATATAGACTTTTCTATTGTGTTATTGACTGTACGTTTGTTTATTCCATCTGTAACTCTGTGTTGTAGTTTGTGTGACACTGCTTTGCTTTATCTTGGCCAGGTCGCAGCTGTAAATGAGAACTTGTTCTCAACTGGGCTTCCTGGTTAAATAAAGGTGACATTTTAAAAACTGGTACGTTGAGAGAAGCAGAGAGTCAGAGGGATGAGAAATGTGTAGGCCTGAGGGCACGTTGATTTTATCTGCTTGAACAGAGTCTGTGTCCCGGTAAACACCTTTAGCTATGTGTGTGTGGGTGTGGTTATGTGGTTGTGTGTTGTCTCACCGGGTGTGTGTGTCCGTGCTGGTCGACACACTGGTTGCAGGCGTCAGGTGACACACACTCTCCCCCCAGCGGCACCGTGTTCCCTGGACAAAAACACCCTTCTGTTGGCTTGGTGATACACACACTCCCATTACCACTAAGAACCCCTGAGTTGCCAGGCGACAGGCCAATGCTGCTGCAGTCCTCCACGCACCCGGTCCGACATGCATCATACTCCATGGAGCTGGGGCACTGCATGGCTACACACAATAATAATCATATTAATCATAATGATCATATTTAATCATACTAATCATAATAAATAATCATAATCATCATCATCATCAACAATAATCATACACAATATTAATAATAATTAATGATATTAATATCAAATAGTAATAATAATAGTAGTAATAAAGGTTTTATTTGTAAAGTGCATTTCTCGCACCAAAGGTGCTACAACGTCAAAAAACAGATTTTACTGTATTATAAAACAGAGAGAACACTGATCCGAGACAGGAATCAAAGCTAAATACAGGTCTCTTCAGAACAAAACACACATATTTATATACAGGTGTCCTCAGAACAGAACAGGACACAGACTTACGGCAAAGGTTTGTGCTTCTCCAGTGGACACAGAGTCCTCTCTGTCGGCAGAGATGTGTATAGGAGGAAATTACATCACAGACGTCTGTCTCCTGACATGCTTCCTTTTGGCAGCGCAAAATGAAAGGCATGATGGGAACATGTGTGTGACAGGAGGAGAACACCTCGGAGCGTAGCACCTCACACGCCCTCGACGCTCCGTACACACACACTGGGGCATGCCGCGGGACACACACACCGTCGCCGCTCGATACCATCCAATCGGAGACGAGAAGAGCTGAGTCAGAAGTCGAACTGCCATTCCTCAGAGAGAGATAATTAACCCTCTCCTCGCCACACCACCCTGACACACACAGAGAATAATATTATTTAATTACCATAGTGAATTGTATGTTTATGTGTCAATTAATCCCATAAGGGACGGGATGCCAATTGGCGAATTGACGCGAAAAAAATTTCATACATTTGTTAATTCATTAATTAATTCACACACACGCACACACACACACACACACACACGCACGCACGCACGCACGCACGCACGCACACACACACACACACACACACACACACACACACACACACACACACACACACACACACACACACACACACACACACACACACACACACACACACACACACACACACACACACACACACACACACACACACAAATGACTTCATTAATGTGTTTATCTGTAAGTGTGTACCACAGACTCCAGAGGTGTGGTTGATAGTGGAGGAGGTGAGTGTGATGGTGAACTCGTTTTTCTGAGGGGTAAATGCCAGGATGTAGCCGTGTTCCACAGATCTCAGCTGAAACATCACTCCTCCATAACGCATCACCTCCACCAGACTGGAGCGGAATGGGAGGGAGACAGGGGCTCCATCTACTGTCACCTAGACACACACACACACAGTACACAACACTCATAGTATACGCACTTATAGTACACACACTCATAGTACACACACAGTAATAGTACACACACACTCATAGTACACACACTCATAGTACACACATAGTAATAGTACACACACACTCAGAGTACACACTCATAGAACACACAGTCAGTACACATACTCAGAGTACACCCCCAGTCATAGTTCACACAGTCAGTACACATACTCAGAGTACACCCCCAGTCATAGTTCACACAGTCAGTACACATACTCAGAGTACACCCCCAGTCATAGTTCACACAGTCAGTACACCCCCCGAGGTCCTACCGTCATGTCGTCTTTCAGCAGTACAGTACTTTGCCCATGCGTAAATTCCATGACCTTCATGCAGACTTCGTACTGATTGGATGACCCTGGGCAGGTTCCGCTGTGCAGCGTGACCTCTGAACCTCCCGTGTCCCCGGCAACCGTCAGCAGGGTGTAGGAACATAGCCCCTCCCCTTCCAGCCTTAGAGCTACGCCATCAAACCTCACCACGTGGTTGGTGGAGCTACCCATACAGACACCTGGAGGGAGGGAGGGTGTGTGTTACAGATGCGTGTGGGTGAGTGCATCTAATATGTGTGTGTATGTTTATTCTGAGTGTGCTTAATGTGTGCGTGAGTGTGTTATAATGTGTGTGAGTGTTTGTGTCTGTGTGAGTGTGGGTTAGGGTTAGTGTTTGTACTAACAAGGGCAGTCCCAGTGGCAGCCACAGTTATCCTGAACTCTGAGAGGACTCATGTGGTTACTGCAGGCTGGAGGCTCCAGTCGATCACAGTTCACCTGGATAATTGAATATAACATAATATACTCTTAATATACTATAATATACAGTATTTTAATATACCATAACATAATATAATAAAATACAATAGACTTTAATATACTTTTATGTAATATACTAAAATATAATAGAAAATACTATACTGTAATATACTATAATATACAGTACTTTAATACTATAATATAATATACTTTATTATACTATAATGTAATATAATGAAATACAATAGACTTTCATATACTATAATGTAATATAATATAATATAACATAACATGCTTGAATATACTAAAATATATTATAATATGGTATAATGTAATATACCATAATATAATGTAATATACTATAATATATTAGGCTGGCGGCTCCAGACGATCACAGTTCACCTTGTGGCTCTGAACAGTCACGGCTCCGCTTGGGTGGCACAGCACCGAATGACATCTGTCAGGAAGCAGCCACGATTCACCAGGCTACACACAAAGTTAGTGCTGAATATTCAGACTGGTCAAGGAAAACAATAGTTAAAGTAACTGTCCAATGAAAATCGCACTTTTAAAAGTTCGGATTCTCTGATTCAAATAATATATTTGAGGTACGCTACGCACACACACCACTCCAACATGTGTATGAAATGCTGCTTTTCACCTTGCTAAATTACATTTTTTGGAAGGAAAACTATTTTACTCATATTGAAAGTAATTATAGATCATACTTCATACAAATATGGAAACACTGGGCAGTTAATTTAATTCAGTAGTTCAGTAGTTAAATGATGGTTGTCACATCAACACATCAGCAAGTCAACACACACTCACCTTCCTCTCGTTCCCATCATCATCGACACACACTCCAGGAGGACCAGCTGAGGAAGAATACACATCATCACAATCTTCATAATCATCCCTTTCATCATCACTAAAATCATCATCATTACCATCATAATCATCACCACCAAAATCATCATCATTACCATCATAATCATCACCAAAATCATCATCATCACCACCATCACCATCACCATCATCACCACCATCATCACCACCATCATCAACACCAGCATCAACATTATCACCACCATCATCATCAATTCAATTACCACTATTATCACCATCATCACAATAACATCATCATCACCACCATCATCACCACCATCACCATCACCACCATCATCATCATCATCATCATCACAATAACATCATCATCACCATCATCACCACCATCATCAACACCAGCATCAACATTATCACCACCATCATCATCAATTCAATTACCACTATTATCATCATCATCATCATCACCATCATCATCATCTTCATCAATATCATCAGCATCACCATCATCACCACCATCATCATCACCACCATCATCACCATCATAATCACCATCACAATCGTCATCATATTCATCTTCATCAATATCATCATCATTATCATAATCTCTCCAGGTAGCTCTGGTCCAGTACTATACCTCTACAGAGTTTGTCTGTGTAGCTCTTGTCCAGTGTTAACAGCATCATCAGCTCCTCCATGCTGTTAAGGTGGAGTGTGTTGTCCTGGTCGCCATGGGAACCAAGCAGGCTCAGTTCAGCTCTGTCGTAACCAGGCCCGATGCCGATGGGGAAAACTGACACGCCTGTTGGCAGAGTTATGATGTCCATCACTAAACTGTGGTGGTTGTTATGATGTCATTGCGAACCTGAAGTCCTTGTTATGATGTCACAACTAACCGCAGTTCTCGCTATGATGTCACCATTAACCTGCTATCATCTTTATGATGTCACCACTAACCTGTGGTCCTCCTTATGATGCCACCACTAACCTGTGGTCCTCCTTATGATGTTACCACTAACCTGTGTTCCACGTTATGATATCACCTATAAACTGTGGTCTTCGTTATGATGTCAGCACTAACCTCCTGCCCTCCTTATGATGTCACCACGACCCTGCTGCCATCCTTATGATGCTACCACTAACCTCCTGCCCTCCTTATGATTTCACTACTAACCTCCTGCCCTCCTTATGATGTCACCACTAACCTCCTGCCCTCCTTATGATTTCACTACTAACCTCCTGCCTTCCTTATGATTTCACCACTAACCTCCTGCCCTCCTTATGATGTCACCACTAACCTCCTGCCCTCCTTATGATTTCACCACTAACCTCCTGCCCTCCTTATGATGCTACCACTAACCTCCTGCCCTCCTTATGATGCTACCACTAACCTCCTGCCCTCCTTATGATTTCACCACTAACCTCCTGCCATCCTTATGATGCTACCACTAACCTCCTGCCCTCCTTATGATGCTACCACTAACCTCCTGCCATCCTTATGATGCTACCACTAACCTCCTGCCCTCCTTATGATGTCGCCACGACCCTGCTGCCATCCTTATGATGCTACCACTAACCTCCTGCCCTCCTTATGATTTCACCACTAACCTGCCCTCCTTATGATGCTACCACTAACCTCCTGCCCTCCTTATGATTTCACCACTAACCTCCTGCCCTCCTTATGATGTCACCACTAACCTCCTGCCCTCCTTATGATGTCACCACTAACCTCCTGCCCTCCTTATGATTTCACCACTAACCTCCTGCCCTCCTTATGATGTCACCACTAACCTCCTGCCCTCCTTATGATGCTACCACTAACCTCCTGCCCTCCTTATGATTTCACCACTAACCTGTCCTTGTTATGTCACCACTAAACCTCCTGCCCTCCTTATGATTTCACCACTAACCTCCTGCCCTCCTTATGATGTCACCACGACCCTGCTGCCATCCTTATGATGTCACCACTAACCTGTCCTTGTTATGATGTCACCACTAACCTCCTGCCCTCCTTATGATTTCACCACTAACCTCCTGCCCTCCTTATGATTTCACCACTAACCTCCTGCCCTCCTTATGATTTCACCACTAACCTCCTGCCCTCCTTATGATTTCACCACTAACCTCCTGCCCTCCTTATGATTTCACCACTAACCTCCTGCCCTCCTTATGATTTCACCACTAACCTCCTGCCCTCCTTATGATTTCACCACTAACCTCCTGCCCTCCTTATGATTTCACCACTAACCTCCTGCCCTCCTTATGATTTCACCACTAACCTCCTGCCCTCCTTATGATGTCACCACTAACCTCCTGCCCTCCTTATGATGTCACCACTAACCTCCTGCCCTCCTTATGATTTCACCACTAACCTCCTGCCCTCCTTATGATTTCACCACTAACCTCCTGCCCTCCTTATGATTTCACCACTAACCTCCTGCCCTCCTTATGATTTCACCACTAACCTCCTGCCCTCCTTATGATGTCACCACTAACCTGTCCTCGTTATGATGTCACCACTAAACTCCTGCCCTCCTTAGGATGTCACCACTAACCTCCTGCCCTCCTTATGATTTCACCACTAACCTCCTGCCCTCCTTATTATTTCACCACTAACCTCCTGCCCTCCTTATGATTTCACCACTAACCTCCTGCCCTCCTTATGATGTCACCACTAACCTCCTGCCCTCCTTATGATTTCACCACTAACCTCCTGCCCTCCTTATGATTTCACCACTAACCTGTCCTTGTTATGATGTCACCACTAAACTCCTGCCCTCAGGATGTCACCACTAACCTCTTGCCCTCCTCATGTCACCTCTAACCTGTGGTCCTCCTTCTGATGTCATCACTAACCTGCGGTCAGCGCCTCATTAGTTGCCTCCTGTAGTTGGTCAGTCGACCTGTCAATCACCAGCATAACCACCACCTTGGCCACACCCACTCTGCCCCCACTAGACGGAGAGACGGATGTTTGGACAGCAAATCGCAACGCAGCACCTGATCACAGAGAAAGAGAGACCATCAGATGATATGGTGTGTGTGTTACCCAGTGTGATGTGTGTGTGTTACCCAGTGTGATGTGTGTGTTACCCAGTGTGATGTGTGTGTTACCCAGTGTGATGTGTGTGTGTTACCCAGTGTGATGTGTGTGTTACCCAGTGTGATGTGTGTGTGTTACCCAGTGTGATGTGTGTGTTACCCAGTGTGATGTGTGTGTGTTACCCAGTGTGATGTGTGTGTTACCCAGTGTGATGTGTGTGTTACCCAGTGTGATGTGTGTGTTACCCAGTGTGATGTGTGTGTGTTACCCAGTGTGATGTGTGTATGTTACCCAGCGTGATGTGTGTGTTACCCAGTGTGATGTGTGTGTGTTACCCAGTGTGATGTGTGTGTTACCCAGTGTGATGTGTGTGTGTTACCCAGTGTGATGTGTGTGTTACCCAGCGTGATGTGTGTGTTACCCAGTGTGATGTGTGTGTGTTACCCAGTGTGATGTGTGTGTGTTACCCAGTGTGATGTGTGTGTTACCCAGCGTGATGTGTGTGTTACCCAGTGTGATGTGTGTGTGTTACCCAGTGTGATGTGTGTGTTACCCAGTGTGATGTGTGTGTGTTACCCAGTGTGATGTGTGTGTGTTACCCAGTGTGATGTGTGTGTGTTACCCAGTGTGATGTGTGTGTGTTACCCAGTGTGATGTGTGTGTGTTACCCAGTGTGGTGTGTGTGTGTTACCCAGTGTGATGTGTGTGTTACCCAGTGTGGTGTGTGTGTGTTACCCAGTGTGATGTGTGTGTGTTACCCAGTGTGATGTGTGTGTGTTACCCAGTGTGATGTGTGTGTGTTACCCAGTGTGATGTGTGTGTGTTACCCAGTGTGATGTGTGTGTGTTACCCAGTGTGGTGTGTGTGTGTTACCCAGTGTGATGTGTGTGTGTTACCCAGTGTGATGTGTGTGTTACCCAGTGTGATGTGTGTGTGTTACCCAGTGTGATGTGTGTGTGTTACCCAGCGTGATGTGTGTGTTTACCCAGCGTGATGTGTGTGTGTTACCCAGTGTGATGTGTATGTTACCCAGTGTGATGTGTGTGTGTTACCCAGTGTGGTGTGTGTGTGTTACCCAGTGTGATGTGTGTGTGTTACCCAGCGTGATGTGTATGTTACCCAGTGTGATGTGTGTGTTACCCAGTGTGATGTGTGTGTTACCCAGTGTGATGTGTGTGTTACCCAGTGTGATGTGTGTGTTACCCAGTGTGATGTGTGTGTTACCCAGCGTGATGTGTGTGTGTTACCCAGTGTGATGTGTGTGTTACCCAGTGTGATGTGTGTGTGTTAACCAGCGTGATGTGTGTGTGTTACCCAGTGTGATGTGTGTGTGTTACCCAGCGTGATGTGTGTGTGTTACCCAGTGTGATGTGTGTGTTACCCAGCGTGATGTGTATGTTACCCAGTGTGATGTGTGTGTTACCCAGTGTGATGTGTGTGTGTTACCCAGTGTGATGTGTGTGTGTTACCCAGTGTGATGTGTGTGTTACCCAGTGTGATGTGTGTGTTACCCAGTGTGATGTGTGTGTTACCCAGTGTGATGTGTGTGTTACCCAGTGTGATGTGTATGTTACCCAGTGTGATGTGTGTGTGTTACCCAGTGTGATGTGTATGTTACCCAGTGTGATGTGTGTATGTTACCCAGTGTGATGTGTGTTTACCCAGTGTGATGTGTGTGTTACCCAGTGTGATGTGTGTGTTACCCAGTGTGATGTGTATGTTACCCAGTGTGATGTGTATGTTACCCAGTGTGATGTGTGTGTTACCCAGTGTGATGTGTGTGTTACCCAGTGTGATGTGTATGTTACCCAGCGTGATGTGTGTGTGTTACCCAGTGTGATGTGTGTGTTACCCAGTGTGATGTGTGTGATGTGTGTGTGTTACCCAGTGTGATGTGTGTGTTACCCAGCGTGATGTGTATGTTACCCAGTGTGATGTGTGTGTTACCCAGTGTGATGTGTATGTTACCCAGTGTGATGTGTGTGTTACCCAGTGTGATGTGTGTGTTACCCAGCGTGATGTGTGTATGTTACCCAGTGTGATGTGTGTGTTACCCAGCGTGATGTGTGTATGTTACCCAGCGTGATGTGTATGTTACCCAGTGTGATGTGTGTGTTACCCAGCGTGATGTGTGTGTTACCCAGTGTGATGTGTATGTGTTACCCAGTGTGATGTGTGTGTTACCCAGTGTGATGTGTGTGTTACCCAGTGTGATGTGTGTGTTACCCAGTGTGATGTGTGTGTGTTACCCAGTGTGATGTGTATGTTACCCAGTGTGATGTGTGTGTGTTACCCAGTGTGATGTGTGTGTTACCCAGCGTGATGTGTGTGTTACCCAGTGTGATGTGTGTGTTACCCAGTGTGATGTGTGTGTTACCCAGTGTGATGTGTATGTTACCCAGCGTGATGTGTGTGTGTTACCCAGTGTGATGTGTGTGTGTTACCCAGTGTGATGTGTGTGTGTTACCCAGTGTGATGTGTGTGTGTTACCCAGCGTGATGTGTGTGTGTTACCCAGTGTGATGTGTGTGTGTTACCCAGCGTGATGTGTGTGTGTTACCCAGTGTGATGTGTGTGTGTTACCCAGTGTGATGTGTGTGTGTTACCCAGTGTGGTGTGTGTGTGTTACCCAGTGTGATGTGTGTGTGTTACCCAGTGTGATGTGTGTGTTACCCAGTGTGATGTGTGTGTGTTACCCAGTGTGATGTGTGTGTGTTACCCAGCGTGATGTGTGTGTGTTACCCAGCGTGATGTGTGTGTGTTACCCAGTGTGATGTGTATGTTACCCAGTGTGATGTGTGTGTGTTACCCAGTGTGGTGTGTGTGTGTTACCCAGTGTGATGTGTGTGTGTTACCCAGCGTGATGTGTATGTTACCCAGTGTGATGTGTGTGTTACCCAGTGTGATGTGTGTGTTACCCAGTGTGATGTGTGTGTTACCCAGTGTGATGTGTGTGTTACCCAGTGTGATGTGTGTGTTACCCAGCGTGATGTGTGTGTGTTACCCAGTGTGATGTGTGTGTTACCCAGTGTGATGTGTGTGTGTTAACCAGCGTGATGTGTGTGTGTTACCCAGTGTGATGTGTGTGTGTTACCCAGCGTGATGTGTGTGTGTTACCCAGTGTGATGTGTGTGTTACCCAGCGTGATGTGTATGTTACCCAGTGTGATGTGTGTGTGATGTGTGTGTTACCCAGTGTGATGTGTGTGTTACCCAGTGTGATGTGTGTGTTACCCAGTGTGATGTGTGTGTTACCCAGTGTGATGTGTGTGTTACCCAGTGTGATGTGTGTGTGTTACCCAGTGTGATGTGTGTGTGTTACCCAGTGTGATGTGTGTGTTACCCAGTGTGATGTGTGTGTTACCCAGTGTGATGTGTGTGTTACGCAGTGTGATGTGTGTGTGTTACCCAGTGTGATGTGTGTGTTACCCAGTGTGATGTGTGTGTTACCCAGCGTGATGTGTATGTTACCCAGTGTGATGTGTGTGTTACCCAGTGTGATGTGTGTGTTACCCAGTGTGATGATGTGATGTGTTACCCAGTGTGATGTGTGTGTTACCCAGCGTGATGTGTGTGTGTTACCCAGTGTGATGTGTGTGTTACCCAGTGTGATGTGTGTGTGTTAACCAGCGTGATGTGTGTGTGTTATGTGTGATGTGTGTGTTTACCCAGCGTGATGTGTGTGTGTTACCCAGTGTGATGTGTGTGTTACCCAGTGTGATGTGTGTGTTACCCAGTGTGATGTGTATGTTACCCAGTGTGATGTGTGTGTGTTACCCAGTGTGATGTGTATGTTACCCAGTGTGATGTGTGTATGTTACCCAGTGTGATGTGTGTGTTACCAGTGTGATGTGTGTGTTACCCAGTGTGATGTGTGTGTTACCCAGTGTGATGTGTATGTTACCCAGTGTGATGTGTATGTTACCCAGTGTGATGTGTGTGTTACCCAGTGTGATGTGTGTGTTACCCAGTGTGATGTGTATGTTACCCAGCGTGATGTGTGTGTGTTACCCAGTGTGATGTGTGTGTTACCCAGTGTGATGTGTGTGTGTTACCCAGTGTGATGTGTGTGTTACCCAGCGTGATGTGTATGTTACCCAGTGTGATGTGTGTGTTACCCAGTGTGATGTGTATGTTACCCAGTGTGATGTGTGTGTTACCCAGTGTGATGTGTGTGTTACCCAGCGTGATGTGTGTATGTTACCCAGTGTGATGTGTGTGTTACCCAGCGTGATGTGTGTATGTTACCCAGCGTGATGTGTATGTTACCCAGTGTGATGTGTGTGTTACCCAGCGTGATGTGTGTGTTACCCAGTGTGATGTGTATGTGTTACCCAGTGTGATGTGTGTGTTACCCAGTGTGATGTGTGTGTTACCCAGTGTGATGTGTGTGTTACCCAGTGTGATGTGTGTGTGTTTACCCAGTGTGATGTGTATGTTACCCAGTGTGATGTGTGTGTGTTACCCAGTGTGATGTGTGTTACCCAGCGTGATGTGTGTGTTACCCAGTGTGATGTGTTGTTACCCAGTGTGATGTGTGTGTTACCCAGTGTGATGTGTATGTTACCCAGCGTGATGTGTGTGTGTTACCCAGTGTGATGTGTGTGTGTTACCCAGTGTGATGTGTGTGTTACCCAGTGTGATGTGTATGTTACCCAGCGTGATGTGTATGTTACCCAGTGTGATGTGTGTGTTACCCAGTGTGATGTGTGTGTTACCCAGTGTGATGTGTGTGTTACCCAGTGTGATGTGTGTGTTACCCAGTGTGATGTGTATGTTACCCAGTGTGATGTGTGTGTGTTACCCAGTGTGATGTGTGTGTGTTACCCAGCGTGATGTGTGTGTGTTACCCAGTGTGATGTGTGTGTTACCCAGCGTGATGTGTGTGTTACCCAGCGTGATGTGTGTGTGTTACCCAGTGTGATGTGTATGTTACCCAGCGTGATGTGTGTGTTACCCAGTGTGATGTGTGTGTTACCCAGCGTGATGTGTGTGTTACCCAGTGTGATGTGTGTGTTACCCAGCGTGATGTGTGTGTTACCCAGTGTGATGTGTGTGTTACCCAGCGTGATGTGTATGTTACCCAGTGTGATGTGTGTGTTACCCAGTGTGATGTGTGTGTTACCCAGCGTGATGTGTGTGTTACCCAGTGTGATGTGTGTGTTACCCAGCGTGATGTGTGTGTTACCCAGTGTGATGTGTGTGTTACCCAGCGTGATGTGTGTGTTACCCAGTGTGATGTGTGTGTTACCCAGTGTGATGTGTGTGTTACCCAGTGTGATGTGTGTGTTACCCAGTGTGATGTGTGTGTTACCCAGTGTGATGTGTATGTTACCCAGCGTGATGTGTGTGTGTTACCCAGCGTGATGTGTGTGTTACCCAGCGTGATGTGTGTGTTACCCAGTGTGATGTGTGTGTTACCCAGCGTGATGTGTGTGTTACCCAGTGTGATGTGTGTGTTACCCAGCGTGATGTGTGTGTGTTACCCAGCGTGATGTGTGTGTTACCCAGTGTGATGTGTGTGTTACCCAGTGTGATGTGTATGTTACCCAGCGTGATGTGTGTGTGTTACCCAGCGTGATGTGTGTGTGTTACCCAGTGTGATGTGTGTGTTACCCAGTGTGATGTGTGTGTTACCCAGTGTGATGTGTGTGTTACCCAGTGTGATGTGTGTGTTACCCAGTGTGATGTGTATGTTACCCAGTGTGATGTGTGTGTGTTACCCAGTGTGATGTGTGTGTGTTACCCAGCGTGATGTGTGTGCATTACCCAGTGTGATGTGTGTGCATTACCCAGCGTGATGTGTGTGTGTTACCCAGCGTGATGTGTGTGTTACCCAGCGTGATGTGTGTGTTACCCAGTGTGATGTGTATGTTACCCAGCGTGATGTGTGTGTTACCCAGTGTGATGTGTGTGTTACCCAGTGTGATGTGTGTGTTACCCAGTGTGATGTGTGTGTGTTACCCAGCGTGATGTGTATGTTACCCAGTGTGATGTGTGTGTTACCCAGTGTGATGTGTATGTTACCCAGCGTGATGTGTGTGTTACCCAGTGTGATGTGTGTGTTACCCAGTGTGATGTGTGTGTGTTACCCAGCGTGATGTGTATGTTACCCAGCGTGATGTGTGTGTGTTACCCAGCGTGATGTGTGTGTTACCCAGCGTGATGTGTGTGTGTTACCCAGTGTGATGTGTGTGTTACCCAGTGTGATGTGTGTGTTACCCAGCGTGATGTGTGTGTTACCCAGTGTGATGTGTGTGTTACCCAGTGTGATGTGTATGTTACCCAGCGTGATGTGTGTGTGTTACCCAGTGTGATGTGTGTGTTACCCAGTGTGATGTGTGTGTTACCCAGTGTGATGTGTATGTTACCCAGCGTGATGTGTGTGTGTTACCCAGCGTGATGTGTGTGTGTGTTACCCAGCGTGATGTGTGTGTGTTACCCAGCGTGATGTGTGTGTTACCCAGCGTGATGTGTGTGTATGTTACCCAGCGTGATGTGTGTGTGTTACCCAGCGTGATGTGTGTATGTTACCCAGCGTGATGTGTGTGTGTTACCCAGCGTGATGTGTGTGTATGTTACCCAGCGTGATGTGTGTGTGTGTTATGATGTGTGTATGTTACCCAGTGTGATGTGTGTTACCCAGCGTGATGTGTGTGTGTTACCCAGCGTGATGTGTGTATGTTACCCAGTGTGATGTGTGTGTGTTACCCAGCGTGATGTGTGTGTGTTACCCAGTGTGATGTGTGTGTGTTACCCAGCGTGATGTGTGTGTGTTACCCAGCGTGATGTGTGTGTGTTACCCAGCGTGATGTGTGTATGTTACCCAGTGTGATGTGTGTGTGTTACCCAGCGTGATGTGTGTGTGTTACCCAGCGTGATGTGTGTGTGTTACCCAGCGTGATGTGTGTATGTTACCCAGTGTGATGTGTGTGTGTTACCCAGCGTGATGTGTGTGTGTTACCCAGCGTGATGTGTGTATGTTACCCAGTGTGATGTGTGTGTGTTACCCAGCGCGATGTGTGTGCATTACCCAGTGTGATGTGTGTGTGTTACCCAGTGTGATGTGTGTGTGTTACCCAGCGTGATGTGTGTATGTTACCCAGTGTGATGTGTGTGTGTTACCCAGCGCGATGTGTGTGTGATGTGTGTGTGTTACCCAGTGTGATGTGTGTGTTTTACGCGTGATGTGTGTATGTTACCCAGTGTGATGTGTGTGTGTTACCCAGCGCGATGTGTGTGCATTACCCAGTGTGATGTGTGTATGTTACCCAGCGTGATGTGTGTGTGTTACCCAGTGTGATGTGTGTGCATTACCCAGTGTGATGTGTGTGCATTACCCAGTGTGATGTGTGTGTGTTACCCAGCGTGATGTGTGTGCATTACCCAGTGTGATGTGTGTGTGTTACCCAGCGTGATGTGTGTGCATTACCCAGCGTGATGTGTATGTTACCCAGTGTGATGTGTGTGTGTTACCCAGCGTGATGTGTGTGTGTTACCCAGTGTGATGTGTGTGCATTACCCAGCGTGATGTGTGTGTGTTACCCAGTGTGATGTGTGTGTGTTACCCAGCGTGATGTGTGTGTGTTACCCAGTGTGATGTGTGTGTGTTACCCAGCGTGATGTGTGTGTGTTACCCAGCGTGATGTGTGTGTGTTACCCAGCGTGATGTGTGTGTGTTACCCAGCGTGATGTGTGTGTGTTACCCAGCGCGATGTGTGTGTGTTACCCAGCGTGATGTGTGTGTGTTACCCAGTGTGATGTGTGTGTTACCCAGCGTGATGTGTGTGTGTTACCCAGCGTGATGTGTGTGTGTTACCCAGTGTGATGTGTGTGCATTACCCAGCGTGATGTGTGTGTGTTACCCAGCGTGATGTGTGTGTGTTACCCAGTGTGATGTGTGTGTGTTACCCAGCGTGATGTGTGTGTGTTACCCAGCGTGATGTGTGTGTGTTACCCAGCGCGATGTGTGTGCATTACCCAGTGTGATGTGTGTGCATTACCCAGTGTGATGTGTGTGTGTTACCCAGCGTGATGTGTGTGCATTACCCAGTGTGATGTGTGTGTGTTACCCAGCGTGATGTGTGTGCATTACCCAGTGTGATGTGTGTATGTTATCCTGTACGGTGCGTGTGTGTGTGTTACCCAGCACAGTGTGTGTTACCTGGCATGGTCTATTTACTGTGCTGGCAGATTGTTTTAATCTTTAGCAGTCATATATGCTATCTCTGGGACAGGACTATCAGTTTCAGAAAGAGAAAACAATGTCAAATTGTCATGGACCTGTCAGCAGAACTTGTGAATTCAACCGCAATATAATGGACTGCCTGTCTTCCAGAAAGACAACCATCTCTGCACTCCACCAATCTGGCCTTTAGGGTAAAGTGGTCAGATGGAAGCCACTCCTCAGTAAAAGGCACATGACAGTTGCTTGGACTCTCAGACCATGAGAAACAAGATTATCTGGTTTGGTGAAACCAAGATTGAAGTATTTGGCCTGAATGCCAAACGTCCCAGCTGGAGGAAACCTGGTACCATCTCAACGGTGAAGCATGGTGATGGCAACATCATGCTGTAGAGATGTTTTTCAGAGGCAGGGACTGGGAGACTAGTCAGGATCGAAGGAAAGACAAACAGAGCAAAGTACAGAGAAGTCTTTGATGAAAACCTGCTCCAGAGTGCTCAGGACCTCAGACTGGGGTGAAGTTTCACCTTCCAACAGGACAACAACCGTAAGCCCACAGCCAAGACATCGCAGGAGTGGGGAGGGCAGGAGGTTAGTCACCACCTTCCGGAGACACCTGAAACCCCACCTCTTTAAGGAATACCTAGGATAGGATAAGTAATCATTCTCACCCCCCTTTTAAGATTTAGATGCACTATTGTAAAGTGACTGTTCCACTGGATGTCATAAGGTGAATGCACCAATTTGTAAGTCGCTCTGGATAAGAGCGTCTGCTAAATGACTTAAATGTAATGTAAATGAGTGGCTTCGGGACAATGTCCTTGTGTGACCCAGCCAGAGCCTGGACTTGAACCCGATCGAACATCTCTGGAGAGACCTGAAAACACTCCCCATCCAACCTGAGAGAGCTTGATAGGATCTGCAGAGAAGAATGTGAGAAAATCCCAAGTGTGCTTGTAGCATAATACCCAAGAAGACTTGAGGCTGTAATTGCTGCCTACGTTGCTTCAACAAAGCACTGAATAAAGTGTATGAATACTTTTGTAAATGTGATATCTCCGTTTTTTTTATTTTTACATTTGCAAAAATGTTAAACCTGTTTTAGTTTTGTCATTATAACGTATTGTGTGTAGATTGATGAGGGAAGAAAAACATTTAATCAATTTCAGAGTTAGGCCGCGACGTAATACAATGTGTAAAAAGTCAAGGGGTCTGAATACTTTCCTAATGCACTACTTCAATGTAAAATATCAACTGTTCTTCCATTAAATTTGACTGTATATTAAAAATCTAATCAAAGTTTATTACCTTACAGTGAAATGGCTCTAACCGTGCTGCCTATGGGATTGCAAAACTTGAAATACATATAGCCTATCTATTTACTAGGCTACTAGTTTGTTATATGGCTCCTGGATTTTGGATTTTGTACGCCAATATGGATTTTCAGTTAGATAGTCCACATGTTTAGTGGTAGCTCCACAGGGTTTCCCCCTCCAAGGGATTTTCAGTTAGATAGTCCACATGTTCAGTGGTAGCTCCACAGGGTTCCCCCTCCAAGGGATTTTCAGTTAGATAGTCCACATGTTCAGTGGTAGCTCCACAGGGTTCCCCCTCCAAGGGATTTTCAGTTAGATAGTCCACATGTTCAGTGGTAGCTCCACAGGGTTTCCCCCTCCAAGGGATTTTCAGTTAGATAGTCCACATGTTCAGTGGTAGCTCCACAGGGTTCCCCCTCCAAGGGATTTTCAGTTAGATAGTCCACATGTTCAGTGGTAGCTCCACAGGGTTTCCCCCTCCAAGGGATTTTCAGTTAGATAGTCCACATGTTCAGTGGTAGCTTTTCAGTTAGATAGTCCACATGTTCAGTGGTAGCTCCACAGGGTTCCCCCTCCAAGGGATTTTCAGTTAGATAGTCCACATGTTCAGTGGTAGCTCCACAGGGTTTCCCCCTCCAAGGGATTTTCAGTTAGATAGTCCACATGTTCAGTGGTAGCTCCACAGGGTTCCCCCTCCAAGGGATTTTCAGTTAGATAGTCCACATGTTCAGTGGTAGCTCCACAGGGTTTCCCCCTCCAAGGGATTTTCAGTTAGATAGTCCACATGTTCAGTGGTAGCTCCACAGGGTTTCCCCCTCCAAGGGATTTTCAGTTAGATAGTCCACATGTTCAGTGGTAGCTCCACAGGGTTCCCCCTCCAAGGGATTTTCAGTTAGATAGTCCACATGTTCAGTGGTAGCTCCACAGGGTTTCCCCCTCCAAGGGATTTTCAGTTAGATAGTCCACATGTTCAGTGGTAGCTCCACAGGGTTTCCCCCTCCAAGGGATTTTCAGTTAGATAGTCCACATGTTCAGTGGTAGCTCCACAGGGTTTCCCCCTAACAGTTATGACTTCTTCTACACTATATTAGGCCCAGCCTGTCCTCTTATACACTATATTAGGCCCAGCCTGTCCTCTTATACACTATATTAGGCCCAGCCTGTCCTCTTATACACTATATGACCTCTTATACACTATATTAGGACCTCTTATACACTATATTAGGCCCAGCCTGTCCTCTTATACACTATATTAGGCCCTATGACCTCTTATACACTATATTAGGCCCAGCCTGACCTCTTATACACTATATTAGGCCCAGCCTGTCCTCTTATACACTATATTCGGCCCAGCCTGACCTCTTATACACTATATTAGGCCCAGCCTTTGGAACTTTGGTTTTCCTAGATATGGCTTTTATATTGTGATCATTACATACTATGAACTTGGATACTGCTTTAAAGCAAATATCTGCAGCATTAGTAAAGATATGATCAATACATGTTGATGATTTAATTCCTGTGCTGTTTGTAACTACCCTGGTAGGTTGACTGATAACCTGAACCAGGTTACAGGTTCTGGTTACAGTATGAAGCTTTTCTTGATTGGGCAGCTTGATGATGTCCAGTCAATATTTAAATCACAGAGAAAATATACTTCTGTTGATATCACATACATTATCAAGCATTTCACACATGTTATCCAGATATTGTCTGTTAGCACTTGGTGGGCTATAGCAGCTTCCCACAAGAATGGTCTTTAGGTGACCCTATAGCCATATTACCGCAACACCGCCTCCATTTGGCATTTCTGTTTTTTGAGATAGTCAGAATATGAATGTCATCTGTTACATGCAAGTTATTGACTTCAAAAACCTTGTTTCTTAGGCTACATATGTTAACATGGGCTATTTTCTTCACTTTTCTGGGTTGCTTGATTGTTTTTAATGCTTTACTGGGAGGCTTATCAGAGGTAGACTCATGTTATTTACATTGGAGCTGATAGTGCAGGGTGAGCTGCATAAAGTGGTCTTCCTACTATTGCACATCGCCTCAGTGCTAACAGTGTAACTCTGGTTTATAGGAGCAAGATTACTGATTACAATAGCTGTTGGATAAACAGATGTATTCGGTGCAATTAAGGGTACATAAATTAAATTAGTTACATTGTGTTTGCCAATGCCCCTAAGATCATGTACAAACATACAAGTATTTTACACCATTTTAAAGATACAAAAACATCCAGTGATTTTGCAGACACCCACATCAATTTACAGAAATACTCATAATAAACGTTGATCAAAGATACAAGTGTTATACATGGAATTCTAGATCCACTTCTCCTTAATGCCACCGCTGGCAGTTCCGGTATCAATATCTCCCTGTTGCCATAGGACGCCTTCTTAGACTTCCACGGCGAGTGACGTAATTCCATGGCTGGTTGGTTGGGTCAAGAACAGGTCCGTTCTCCAGGAAAAGAGGGGAGACCCCTGCGGGGATGAAAGTCGGCTGTGGAAAGCCACCACAACGGTGAAACTTCCACCAGACCAGAGCGGCGTCCGGCTACTGGAGTGGAAGTAAAATAAAAAGAAGGTGGGCATGGGTTCCCCAGTAGCTTTTGTAGGTTTGTTACTTGCTTGCTAAAAGTAGCTACTTCGCTCCTGTATTCCTCCCCAAGCAAACAGTTGCTACATTGAAAATCAGCGTGGCCCACATTGTCCTGGAACAAAGCAAAGTGAACACAGCTCCTGCAACGCTGGGAACATTCAATAGTGCCCTCTATCTGAGACCGACGAGCTAGCTTGGCAAGCTGGGCTTTCGCGTCTCTCCCCCTATACAGAATCTGGCAGGATCCCGGGACAGATAGCAGTGCTCACAGCATTTAGCCCAACAGAGCCTCAGGTTCCAAAATAAAATAAAAAGTATATAAAACACTGTCAGCTGTTAAACCGAGGTCATTAGTTCAGGTTTCAGCGTTCGACAGTGCTCAACAACAACAAACATACGTTGCGCTCTGAAGACGTAGGGATTGTGTGTGTGTGTGCGTATTACCCAGTGGTGTGTGTGTGTGCATGTGTATTACCCAGTGGTATGCGTATTACCCAGTGGTGTGTGTGTGTGTGTGTGTGTGTTTGTGTGTGTGTATTACCCAGTGGTATGCGTATTACCCAATGGTGTGTGTATTACCCAGTGGTGTGTTTGTGTGTGTGTGTGTTTGTGTGTGTGTGTATTACCCAGTGCGGTGTGTGTGTGTGTCGGACTGGTCAGCTGGTCCACCAGGGTCAGCAGGTGTGTCCTGTCCTGCTCCTCTCTCCAGGCCACGCCCACACTACTGGTCTCTCCGTATGTAACCACACCCACCTGAGTCTCGTTCCGACCTGAAAACAGAGAATTTTATTTCCAGTCTCTTACATCGTTCTCTGCCTTCAGCAATGTGTTATTTTACTTTATGTTACTTTTTGATGTTAACGTTGGGTGGTTCAGTAAGAGCTGTGTTGGGATTGGGTAGTTCAGTAAGAGCTGTGTTGGGATTGGGTAGTTCAGTAAGAGCTGTGTTGGGATTGGGTAGTTCAGTAAGAGCTGTGTTGGGATTGGGTAGTTCAGTAAGAGCTGTGTTGGGATTGGGTGGTTCAGTAAGAGCTGTGTTGGGATTGGGTAGTTCAGTAAGAGCTGTGTTGGGATTGGGTGGTTCAGTAAGAGCTGTGTTGGGATTGGGTAGTTCAGTAAGAGCTGTGTTGGGATTGGGTGGTTCAGTAAGAGCTGTGTTGTGATTGGGTAGTTCAGTAAGAGCTGTGTTGGGATTGGGTGGTTCTGTAAGAGCTGTGTTGGGATTGGGTGGTTCAGTAAGAGCTGTGTTGGGATTGGGTGGTTCAGTAAGAGCTGTGTTGGGATTGGGTGGTTCAGTAAGAGCTGTGTTGGGATTGGGTAGTTCAGTAAGAGCTGTGTTGGGATTGGGTGGTTCAGTAAGAGCTGTGTTGTGATTGGGTAGTTCAGTAAGAGCTGTGTTGGGATTGGGTAGTTCAGTAAGAGCTGTGTTGGGATTGGGTAGTTCAGTAAGAGCTGTGTTGGGATTGGGTGGTTCAGTAAGAGCTGTGTTGGGATTGGGTAGTTCAGTAAGAGCTGTGTTGGGATTGGGTGGTTCAGTAAGAGCTGTGTTGGGATTGGGTGGTTCAGTAAGAGCTGTGTTGGGATTGGGTGGTTCAGTGAGATTTGTGTTGTGATTGGGTGGCTCAGTAAGAGCTGTGTTGGGATTGGGTAGTTCAGTAAGAGCTGTGTTGGGATTGGGTAGTTCAGTAAGAGCTGTGTTGGGATTGGGTAGTTCAGTAAGAGCTGTGTTGGGATTGGGTGGTTCAGTGAGATTTGTGTTGTGATTGGGTGGTTCAGTGTGATCTTGCTGACTACCGGAGCAAAGTAGCTACTTTTAGAACCACCCAATCAGAACAAAGATCTTACTAGTAAGGTGGTTCAGTGAAAACTGTGTTCTAATTGGCCAGCAGGCGTACCGATATCAGCGCTGTTGATGAAGGCTTTGACAAATGTCTTCATGTCCTCAAATTCTGTCCCGCCCTCTGGCTGCCCGTCAGTCTCTGGCCCCGCCCTATTCCCGCCTCTCAGCAGGAACAGGACATCCATCGGCTTCCTGCATGGCACTGGGTCAGAGGTCACAGGATATCAACCAATCACAGAGTAGTAGGGGAATTCACCAGACCTCATCTATATTCACAAATGTGGGTGTGGTGTGTGGGTGTATCAAATCTAATTTTATTTGTCACATGCACCTAATACAACTTACCGTGAAATTCTTATGTACAATCCCTTAACCAACAAAGCAGTTTTAAGAAACATAAGTGTTAAGAAAAATATGTACTAAATAAACTAGAGTCAATGTGTCAATGTGCAGGGGTACAGGTTAGTCAAATCAAATGTATTTATATAGCCCTTTGTACATGAGCTGATATCTCAAAGTGCTGTACAGAAACCCAGCCTAAAACCCCAAACAGCAAGCAATGCAGGTGTAGAAGCACGGTGACTAGGAAAAACTCCCTAGAAAGTGAGGTGATTTAGGTAATATGTACTGTACATGTAGGTAGGGTTAAAGTGACTACGTATAGATAATAAACAGTAGCGAGTAGCAGCAGTGTAAAAAAAGCGGGGGTCAATGCAAATAGTCTAGTCTGCCATTTGATTAGCTGTTCAGCAGTCTTAAGAAGCCTTCTGGACCTAGACTTGGCTCCCCGGTACCGCTTGCCGTGCGGTATCAGAGAGAACAGTATATGACTAGGTGGCGGGAGTCTTTGGCAATTTTTAGGGCCTTCTTTTGACACCTCCTGGTATAGAGGTCCTGGATGGCAGGAAGCTTGGCCTCAGTGATGTAGTGGACCGTATGCACTACCCTCTGTAACGTCTTGCAGTTGCCATTCCAGGTGGTGATTCAACCAGTTAGGGTGCCTCAATGGTGCAGCTGTTGAACTTTTTGAGAATCTGAGGACCCATGCCAAATCTTTTCAGTCTCCTGAGGGGGAACACACATTGTCGTGCCCTCTTCACGACTGTCTTGGTGTGTTTGAACCATGATCGTTTGCTGGTGATGTGGACACCAAGGAACTTAAAGCTCTCAATCTGCTCCACTCCAACCCCATCGATGAGAATGGGGGCGTGCTCGGCCCTCCTTTTCCTGTAGTCCACGATCATCTGCTTTGTCTTGATCAAGTTGAGGGAGATGTTGTTGTCCTGGAACCACACTGCCAGGTCTCTGATCTCCTCCCTATAGGCTGTCTCATCATTGTCGGTGATCAGGCCTACCACCGTTGTGTTGTCTGCAAACTTAATGATGGTGTTGGAGTTGTGCTTGGACACGCAGTCATGGGTGAACAAGGATACAGGAAGGGACTAAGCACACACCCCTGAGGAGCCATAATTTTGAGTATCAGTGTTGCGGATGGTTTGTTGTCTACCCTCACCACCTGGGTGTGGCCCATAAGGAAATCCTGAATCCAGTTGCAGAGGGAGGTGTTTAGTCCCAGGGTCCTTAGCATAGTGATCAGCTTTGAGGGCATTATGTTGTTTAACTCTGATCTGTAGCATTCTCAAGTAGGTGTTCCTTTTGTGCAGGTGGGACAGGGCAGTGTTGAGTGCAATAGAGATTGCGTAATCTGTGGATCTGTTGGTGCGGTAAATTGAGTGGCTCTAGGGTTTCTGGGATGATGGTGTTGATGTGAACCATGACCAACCTTTCAAAGCACTTCATGGCTACAGACTACTCGGAGAATCCGCCCTGGGAATCCGCCTAGCCCTGTGGCCTTGTGAATGTTGACCTGTTTAAAGGGCTTACTCACATCGGCTACGGTGATCTTGATCACACCGTCGTCCAGAACAGCTGGTGCTCTCAAGTGTGCTTCAGTTTTCGAAGCGTACATAGAAGTAGTTTAACTCGTCTGGTAGGCTCGTGTCACTGGGCAGCTCATGGCTGGGATTCCCTTTATAGTCCGTAATAGTTTGCAAGTCCTGCCAGATCTGATGAGCATCGGTGTAGTAGGATTCAATCTTAGTCCTGTATTTACGCTTTTCCTGTTTGATGGTTTGTCTGAGGGCATAGTAGGATTTCTTGTAAGCGTCCGAGTTAGAGAGCAGGTAGCTGACAAGTGGTGGCTATTCAACAGCCTTATGGTCTGGGGGTGTAGAAACTATTTGCCAATCTTCCAGTTTTTGCCATGATGCTCCTATACTGCCCATGTCTGACTGATGGAAGTGGGGAGAACAGGTCATGGCTCAGATGACTGACGTCCCTGATGACCTTATTGTCTTTCCTGCGACACCTGGAGTTGTAGGTGTCCTGGAGGGCAAGCAGTGAACACCCAATGGTGTGTTTGGCTGAGTGTACCACCCTCTGTAGAGACTTGAGGTCAGTGGAATTCGAGTTACTATACCAGGCTGTGATGTTCTCGATGGTGCTTCTGTAGAACATTGTGAGGGCCCACGGGGAAGGGCCTAATTTCTTCAGCCTCAGGTTGAAAAGTCACTGTCGTGCCTTCTTCCCCACAGTGTCCATGTAGTGTGGTTTGACTATTTCAGCTCTTTTGAGATGTGTACACCTTGGAGACGTGTAGTTTAGCATAAATAGACAGCTACGAAAAATATAATTGAAAACTCTCTTGGTAAATAGAGTTGTTTACATGGAAAAGCCAATGGGGTGTATTTTATCCATGTTCGGCCACGAATCTGAGAAACCTAGAATCTTAGAGTTGTTCAGGTTGATAGGATAGTCTGGAACGAAGCTCCTCCAGTTTGTTTTCTAGTGACTGTACGTCAATAGAACAGAGGACAATAGTGGTCTAGATGCTTTCCAATGTAGTCATGTTGCCACCTCGCTTTCCTCGCTTTGGCCGCCACTTCTTATTTAGAGGGATCAGGGCCTGTCTAGGGGTAGAGCTGCCGACTCGTTGAAGTAGAATTCATCATCCAAATCAAGGTTAGTGATTGCTTTTCTGATGTCCAGAAACTATTTTCGGTCATAAGAAATAATAGTGGAAATATGATATAAAATTAAAGTAAAGCTCAGTGTAAGAAAACACACAAAATAGCAGAATTGGTCAGGAGCCCATAAGACCGCAGCTAACTCTACCTACATTTACATATTACGTCAATCACCTCGACTAACCGGTGCCCACACACATTGACTCTGTACAGGTACCCCCTGTATATAGCCTCGCTATTGTTATTTACTGCTGCTCTTTAATTATTTGTTAATTTTATTTAAAAAATAAATACTTAACTGCATTGTTGGTTAGGAGCTTGTAAGTAAGCATTTACAATGTTATGTTATTTAATCCACTGCAGCACCATCTCAACAAAGTCGGTGTATATGTGTGTGTTTCTGTGTGTGTGTGTGTATGTGTGTGTGTGTTTTACCTGAGGGAGGCAGGGTGGCTCTGGGGGCCAGTGTGGGGGTGAGTCGTGGGGGAGGCAGGGTGGGGGAGCGAGGAGAGAGGGAGTTTCTGGTGATATTAACCACAGTGGTAACCAGAGAGGTAAGGCTGGTATAGTCCTCCACCATGAGGGGGCGGTGTGGGGAGCTGAGAGGCATCAGGTCCACCTCTCTAACCTTCGGGCCTACCCCGATGGGATACACCCAGGTGTGTGTGTGGGAGGAGGGGGGACGCGTGATCACGTCGGTGGGGGGGTTCTCTGTCACCAGGAAGACTAGCTGGGGGAGGTAGGGGTGGAGGAGGGCCTATCAGTAGTCACTTCCTGGTAGGTCTGGCCAATTGCTGCACCCGTGTTGGTCTTGTCCCCACCCCTCCAGCGGATCTCCCGCAGTCTCCTTAGCAACTTGGTTCTCTGCCACTGTATTTCCCAGCGCGTTATCTCCACGGTGACAGTTTCCGAGTATTGTATGACTGTAACACGCACGGACTCCTCCCCTTCCTGTGCCAGCTGTGATATCACTTCCTCCAGAAAGAGGAGAGAGGCGTTAAATCCCGCCTCCCCAACCGAGTCAGAACCTTCCAGGATAAATGTCACGTATTTAGAGGAAGAGAGGAAGGAAGAGGAGGAGAGAGAGGAAGGAGAGGGAGAAATAGTTATGGGGGCCATGCCAGTAGGCTGTATGGGGTTGGGGAGGTGTTGGGACAGGGTGGAGGTCAGGGTGGGGATGGTCTCTAGCAGGGGAGGCTGTGTGGTGGTGGTGGTCCCAAGGCTAAGTTTAGCCATGCCAGGCTTGGCGGGCGGGGACTTGGGGGTCTCCGGCTCCAGCCCCAGGGTACAGAGGTAGTCAGTGACCTCCATAAAGTTGGCCGGAAGCTCAGACACGCTGTTCAGCTGGTAAGCCCTGTTATCAGGCTTGGCCTTCGTAATGTCATTAACCTGTGTCCAGCTAGCCTCCGGACCCAGCGCCAGCGTCAGGGTGGTAATGTCTTTCTTCCGAAGCAGCTTGACGGTGGCGCGGAGAGGCCGGGGATTGGCGCTGGCGGTGAGGATGATAGCGACGCGGCCAGCATGTTCTCGCTTGTTCTTGTCATAGATGTTGATTGCCAGATACTTCACCGCCTCGTCTAGAAACGCAGCATCACCACCACTGTAGTGCAGCTCACGCACTGTCTTCTTAAACAACCACTTCTGAACCTAGAGGTTAGAGGTCAGAATTTAGGAGTGGAGTCAATGTAAGAATGAAGAATATGGCTAATATCGGATAGCAAACTCTCTCAGACCAAGAAGTTAACCAACTCTGACAAGACCCTTCCATTAACCGACATTGAAAGGACCCTGTCATGAACCGGACCCAAATTAAGACATTACAACAAGAGACACCACAACACTACATAAAGAGAGACCTAAGACATTACAACAAGAGACACCACAACACCACATAAAGAGAGACACCACCAACACTATATGAAGTGAGACAGCATAACACTACATAAAGAGAGACCTAAGAAAACAACACAACACAAAATTGTAGCAACACACATGGTAGCAACACAACATGAGACCAACATTGTAGCAACTCAACATTGCAGTAGCACAACATGGTAGCAGCACAAACGTGGTAGAAACATTACTGGGCACAGACAACAGCACAAAGGGCAAGAAGGTAGAGACAACAATACTACATGCAAAGCAGCCACAACGGTCAGTATGAGTGTCAGTATCAGTGGGAATGTAGAGATGGAGATAAAACTGTCCAGTTTGAGTGTTTGTTGCAGCTCGTTCCAGTAGCTCCAACAAACTGAAAAGACGAGCGACCCATAGATATGTGTGCTTTGGGCACCTTTAACAGAATGTGATTGGAAGAAAGGGTGTTGTATGTGTAGGATGAGGGCTGCAGTAGATATCTCAGATAGGGGGAGTGAGGCCTAAGAGGTTTTTATAAATAAGCATCATGGATGTGTGTCCTTTGGGGACCTTTAAAACTTGTTCAGGATAGGGGGCGATATTTCCCCTTTGGATGAATTGCATGCCCATAGTAAACTGCATAAAAATCTGTCCTAAATTGCTAATATATGCATATTATTATTATTATTGGATAGGAAACACTCTGAAGCTTCTAAAACCGTTTGAATTATGTCTGTGAGTATAACAGAACTCACAGGGCAGGCAATCTTCCAAACTAGTTTTGAGATCCTGAAAGTTGGGGCAACTTTGACGTCATCACCCCCTCCCTTCCCAACAAGTTATGGATCTGGAAACACTTCCTATGTCTTCCACTAGATGTCCTCATTCAGTAGAGCGTTTAATTGTGCAAATGTTGTGAACTTTGACCCAATGAGGCGACAAACTTTGAGTGTCGCGAGGATTTCCATGTGCATTAGGGCGCGCTTTGGGCACAGAGCTTCCTTTGTTCTAGCTAGCCCTAGATGAACTAGGATTGTCCGGTTGGAATGCCATTTGTTTTGTACGTTTATAATATCCTAAAGCTTGATTCTGCACTTAGTTTGACCAGTTTAGTCGACCTATAATATTTCATTTGGAAGTTTTGATGCGCAATTATTCTGGACCAGAAGTAATTTTTTGGGCATTTGAGCTGAAAGTGGTAGCATATGCTACTACATGGACACTAGAATTTAAACAAAACGATGTATTGGGTAAGTATGACTCCTTCCACTACATTCTGATCGAAGACCATCAAAGGTAAGGGAATATTTATGTTGTAATTTTGTATTTCTGTTGACTCCAACATAGCGGAGAAATATTGTAACGTCTGAGCGCCGTCTCAGGTTATTGCATAGTCAACTAATTCTGTAACGTTAAAAACAAATCTGACACAGCGGTTGCATTAAGAACCAGTGTATCTTTCTAACTATATGTAGAACATGTATCTTTAGTCAAAGTTTATGATGAGTATTTCTGTTATCTGGCGTAGCTTTCTATAATTTCTCCGGACATTTTTGATAATTTTATGAACATGGCGTCAATGTAAACCGTGATTTATGGATATAAAATGCATATTATCGAACAAAATATAAATGTACTGTATAACATGTTATATGACTGTCATCTGATGAAGATTTTCAAAAGGTTAGTCAATGAATTAATTTTTTTATCCTGCTTTTATAATTTTATATTTTCTGGGACAAATTGGCTGCCTCTTGTCTTTGTTTCGGTGGTGGTCTAATATAAATATGTGCTGTGTTTTCGCCATAAAACATTTAAAAAATCTGACATGCTGGGTAGATGAACAAGGTGTTTATCTTTCATTTGAGGAATTGGACTTGTTAATGTGTGGAGGTTAAATATTTCGAAGAATATTTTTGCATTCCTCGCGCCACCGTTTCAGCTGAATGGGGGGGGGGGTGTTCCCTGAGGGGAACCCTCTCGCTTTAACTTTAACAGGTTTTAACAGAATGTGACACCCCTCCCACTCTGTCTGCTGGGATCTCCTGTTTGGTAGTTTGCTTGTTGGACACTAAGAAAACTTTGTTGTAGAGCATCCAACACAAAATCTGGAGAGAGGCTAGCTGAGTATGACTATCATCTGCATATAAATGGATGAGAGAACTATGTCGTTTATGTAAATTGAGAAGAGCGTGGGGCCTAGGATCGAGCCTTGGGGTACTCCCTTTGTGACAGGCAGTGACTGAGACCGCAGATGTTCTCACTTTATACACTGAACTCTTTGAGAGAGGTAGATAGCAAACCAGGCCAAAGATCCATCAGAGACACTAATACTCATCAACCCACTAGAATGGAATGGTCTACCGTATGACATTTTTTGGCCAAGTCGATAAAAATAGCAGCACAACAGAATCAAAGGCGATGATGACATAATGTATTAGCTTTAAGGTTGCAGTGATCCATAACCCGAGGGGAAACCAGACATCAAGAAAGCTAGTTGGTTGATTATTGCCAATTTTTTTTCAACACTTTTGACAAACAGGGCAAAACAGAAATTGGCCTATAACAGTTAGGATAAGCTTGACCTCCCCCTTTAAATAAAGGATGCTGTCACAACTTCCACTGAAGTTGTTCCCTCTCCTTGTTCGGGCGGCATTCGGCGGTCGACATCACCGGCTTTCTAGCCGCCACCGATCCATGTTTCATTTTTCCTTTTATTTTGTCTGTTTACACCTGGTTCCCATCTCATAATTATGTTCCTGATTCAACTCTCTGATTTCCCTTTCTGTTTTGTGCGTGATTGTCTTTCGTGTATTCCGGTGTGTTGTATTTTGAGTCCTGTTTTGTCCTGGTTTCGAAACGGGATTTTGTTACGTTTTGGATTAAGTAAACCAGTGATTGTTACTCTTATCTGTGTCCTGCGCCTGACTCCTTCGCTATCTTTTAGATAGACTCTGACAGATGCAAAGTGGATGCCTTCCACGCCATGGGCCCCTCCCAAGAGAGGAGAGAAAAGCTTAGCGATGAGGCTGAAACCTTAAAAAAGAAAGGTTCTAATTAATGAGCTCATTTAGCACCTCAGACTCAGTGACCGTTTGCATTGAGAAACTTTGTAGTGGGGCAGGTGAAGAAGATGGAGGAGAATCGGGGCCAGTAAAATTAGGAAGGGCTGGGACGGGCAAGGAGGCATGTTTGAGTCAAATAGGAATCCTGACTTAATGTTGTGGTAATTAAAGAGCTCACGCATGCGCTCCTTGCCGGTCACAACCATATCATCAACATGAGCCTTTTTGGGATAGGGGGCAGCATTTTCACTTTTGGATGAATAGCGTGCCCAGAGTGAACTGCCTCCTACTCTGTCCCAGATGCTAATATATGCATATTATTATTAGTATTGGATAGAAAACACTCTGAAGTTTCTAAAACTGTTTGAATGACGTCTGTGAGTATAACAGAACTCATATGGCAGGTGAAAACCTGAGAAAAATCCAACCAGGAAGTGGGACATCTTAGGTTTGTAGTTTTTCAAAGTTTGACCTACCGAATACACATTGAGATATGGATGAGGTTGCACTTCCTAGGGCCTCCACTAGATGTCAACCGTCTTTTGAAATTGAATGAGGATTCTATTATAAAGGAGGGGCTCATGAGAACTCTGAGTCAGTGGTCTGGCAGAGAGCCTTTGTCTCATGACGCGCGCTCCCGACAGAGTTACCTCTCGTTCCAATGCTTATCTGAAGACAAAGGAATTCTCCGGTTGGAACATTATTGATGTTTTATGTTAAAAACATCCTAACGATTGATTCCATACATCATTTGACATGTTTCTAAAGGACTGTAATGGAACTTTTAGAGTTTTTGTCTGGATGAAATGCTTGCGCCTCATGAAGATGGATTACTGTGCTGAACACACTAACAACAAGTGGCTATTTGGACATATATGATGGGACTTTATGGAACAAATCAGTCATTTATTGTCAAACTGGGATTCCTGGGAGTGCCTTCTGATGAAGATCATCAAAGGTAAGTGAATATTTATGGTATTGTTTCTAAATTCGTTGACTCCAAAATGGCGGATATTCCTCGGGCTGTTTTGGGTTCTGAGGCTTTTTGGCGAAAGCATAAGAAGCTATTATCTGAGGATAGCACAACAGTAAACAAAGAGATATTTCAACCCTGCAGGCGCTACACAAAACAAAGAAATAACATATAAAAAATGCCTTACCTTTGATGAGCTTCTTTTGTTGGCACTCCAATATGTCCCATAAATATCACAATTGGTCCTTTTGTTCGATTAATTCCGTCCATATATATCCAAAATGTCATTTTTTGGGGCGCGTTTGATCCAGAAAAAAACAGCTTCCAAAATGCGCAACGTCAATACAAAATATTTCAAAAGTTGCCTATAAACTTTGCCAAAATATTTCAAACTACTTTTGTAATACAACTTTAGGTATTTTTAAATGTTAATAATCGATCAAATTGTCGACAGGTCTATCTGTGTTCAATACAGGAACACAACAAACCAAGCTACTTTTCACGTCTTGCGCAACTCTCAACAGTGTTATGCAGTTCCTAGATGGCCTACTTCTTCATTGCCCAAATGAATAACCTCAACCAAATTCCAAAGACTGGTGACACCCAGTGGAAGCAGTATGAACTGAAAACAAGTTCCTAAGAAATATCGTTTGCCAACGAGAACTGAACAGAAAGAGACCTAAAAAAAAATCTGAACAGTTAGTCCTCTGGGTTTTGCCTGCTACATCAGATCTGTTATACTCACAGACATGATTCAAACAGTTTTAGAAACTTCAGAGTGTTTTCTATCCAAATCTACTAATAATATGCATACCTTATATTCTTGCAGGAAGTTGAAATTGGGCACACTAATGCTGCCCCCTATACCTTAAGAAGTTAAGGATAAGTCTATCTTTAATTCTGTGAATAACACTAGTATCTTTTATCAATGTTTATTGTGAGTATTTCTGCAAAATCACCGGATGTTTTGGAATCAAAACATTAATGCATGTAAGGTGCGGATGTAAAGATTTTTGGATATAAATATGCACATTATCGAACAAAACACACATGTATTGTGTAACATGATGTCCTATGAGTGTCATCTGATGAAGATCATCAAAGGTTAGTGATTAATTTGATCTACATTTCTGCTTTTTGTGACTCCTGTCTTTGGCTGGAAAAATGGCTGTGTGTTTTTTCGACTTGGCGGTAATCTAACATAATCATATGGGTGCTTTAGCTGTAAAGCATTTTTGAAATCGGACATGATGGGTAGATTAACAAGATGTTTATCTTTCATTTGCTCTATTGGACTTGTTAATGTGTGAAAGTTACATATTTCAAAAAAATATTTTTGTATTTCGCGCCCTGCCTTTTCAGCGGAATGTTGTCTAGGGGTTCCCGCTAGAAAGGTTAAGGGACATAGGCAGCTGTGAGGATGAGGGTTTATTCTCCAGATCTTTTACGTGTTCCAGAATATCTTGGGGTTAGACCCACAGAGAGAGAACTCCTCCTTAAAGTAACTAACTTTAGCTTTCCAGCCTTAGTGCGCTTAATTTCTCATTTGCCTTGAACATCAGTGTGTGTGCTGAGCCTTTTGCCAAATGGTGTTCTTGAAGTGGATTAACTCTGCTAGATCATGGTCGAACCAGGGGCTAAACCTGTTTTTAATTTGAATTTTCTTTATGGTGGCGTGTTTGTTATCTGTTTTAATAAACCTTTTATTTTTTTACTCATGTTGTTTTTTTGTGGAGTGGTTTAAATATCAGCCCTTGGGCTTCCAACCGCCTACTTACTGTTACTTATTGTTTTTTTTAATCTGTATTGTTTATAAAAAAAAACATAATATTAAAACTATGCTGACAAGATCCACACTTGACTTGAGTCATTCAACATTAGGTAACAAAATACCCAAATAAAATAGCAAAATAGCCTACTAAATAGACCAAGCCTAAATGTGACCTGTTTCAGGAAACTAGACGTATGTCGTGGGTCACTACTTCACAGGAGAGTCGTTTGAATGTAATCTTTTTTTAATTAAAATGCGTTTTTTTTGGTAGAAATTACTTCTGGAACATGTTAACTTTCATGTGCCTCAATAACAATCTTGAATGCCATCTGTAAATACGAATACAATTGATAAATTACGATCCTAGCTGGTTTAGCCATAGAGAAAGCCAGCAACCTTCCTGCTAGCCATGATTGGCTGATATAATGAGTGGTCTGAAATTCAACACGCTTCTGTCTATTTGAGCTCGTTAGTATGTGCAGGTATTCCTGTCTAACATGGCTTTTTCTTTATATACATTGCTTAGTAGAACTGCATAATTGTTGCTCTCCACTTTCTGGAGGACCGAGTTTTGAAATCTTGCAGATTCATGCAGGGTAGTAACATCACGAGTTGGGATTATGGTTCATTGTTTACCTAGCTAGCTAGCTGCATGTCTTTACAAAAGACTCCACTATGCAAGTAACCATTTCGGGTGTGTTTGTAAATTCAGTCCGGCCATCGACTCCAATTTCAGAGCATTCTCTTCTGAATGTGCCAGAGCGCAGAATAACTGATGAACTTACGAACACTCAACACCCGATGAATATGGCGGGTGTCAGTAAACGTTGGCAATAAAGCGTAATTAAATTGTTGCCAGCAGCACAGTTACAGTCACCTATGCTCTGGATAACATGAAAACAGCCCAACCAGCTCTGCTAGATAAAGTAAAATGGTCAGAGTGGGGTTCTCATTTGTGTCTGGAAGTACTGTAGCTAGCAAGCTAGCCAATGTTAGCCAGTTAGCTTGGGTGATTGCCTGCCGTTTTGAGGTCAGAATGCTAGGATCAACCCTACTCATCAGACAGAGCATCAAGTGTGCACTCTCAACGCTCCGAGAGCGAAACGCTCTGAATTTACAATGAGACAATCTGACAGCACAGTAACATAACAGCCTAATCAGCTCTGCTAGGGAGAGTAATGTTCAGTGAGCTGTTCTCTCATTTGTGTCTGGAAGTAGCTAGCAAGTTAGCCAGTTAGCTTGTGTGATTGACTGCTGTTAGTACAGAACGCTCGGATCGATCCTTAAAGAGATGGGTCGGGCTAATTAAGACTGTGTGAATGATGCTGAATGGGTGTAGACAAAGAAGAGCTCCCCAGTTTGTACCAAAACATTCAAAGGCCAATTTCTCAAAATTGCTGCAACTTTCAAAGCATAATGACTTTCCCATTGTTCCTCAAATGCAGTGTATCATACAATTTTGTAGCTCTGTGTCTCTGCTTTTAACCAATGTAAAAAAAAACACAATTTCACATTTTACTACATAAGACTCAATCAAGGCTGTCAGTCACAAATGTAGGAATTGAATAAATAAGACAAAAATATATATATACTGTAGTGGAGAGGGTAGTAAGTTTTAAGTTCCTCGGCATACACATCACAGACAAACTGAATTGGTCCACTCACACAGACAGCATCGTGAAGAAAGCGCAGCAGCGCCTGTTCAACCTCAGGAGGCTGAAGAAATTCGACTTGTCACCAAAAGCACTCACAAACTTCTACAAATGCACAATCGAGAGCATCCTGGCGGGCTGTATCACCACCTGGTACGGCAACTGCTCCGCCCTCAACCGTAAGGCTCTCCAGAGGGTAGTGAGGTCTGCACAACGCATCACCGGGGGCCAACTACCTGCCCTCCAGGACACCTACACCACCCGATGTTACAGGAAGGCCATAAAGATCATCAAGGACATCAACCACCCGAGCCACTGCCTGTTCACCCCGCTATCATCCAGAAGGCGAGGTCAGTACAGGTGCATCAAAGCTGGGACCGAGAGACTGAAAAACAGCTTCTATCTCAAGGCCATCAGACTGTTAAACAGCGACCACTAACATTGAGTGGCTGCTGCCAACACACTGACACTGACTCAACTCCAGCCACTTTAATAATGGGAATTGATGGGAAATGTTGTAAATATATCACTAGCCACTTTAAACAATGCTACCTTATATAATGTTACTTACCCTACATTATTCATCTCATATGCATACGTATATACTGTACTCTATATCATCGACTGCATCCTTATGTAATACATGTATCACTAGCCACTTTAACTATGCCACTTTGTTTACATACTCATCTCATATGTATATACTGTACTGAATACCATCTACTGTATCTTGCCTATGCTGCTCTGTACCATCACTCATTCATGTATCCTTATGTACATATTCTTTATCCCCTTACACTGTGTATAAGACAGTAGTATTGGAATTGTTAGTTAGATTACTTGTTGGTTATTACTGCATTGTCGGAACTAGAAGCACAAGCATTTCGCTACACTCGCATTAACATCTGCTAACCATGTGTATGTGACATTTAATTTTTTTAAAAATTTGATTTGATTTATCCCCTTCCGTATCCACAGTTGTGCCTCCTAAATAACAATTATTAGTAGGCTATAGGCAAGGAGACCAACTATGGATGCTGCTCCTGTTGCTCCATCCAGCATACTGCATCTCCTCATCAAATTTCAGAGACACCGGCCAGTCAGCAGAGTGAAGTTCCCTTGCAGGAAGAATACATTTGAAATATCTATCCATCTATCCATCTATCCATCTATCCATCCAGCCAGCAAGCCAGCCAGCCCCGTTACACTGGCATATGGCTAACTTCATCTTGCCTCACTGACTTGACAAATAGTGAATTCAACCAAATCAGTTAGACAAGGAAACAAATGATTGGATCTGTCATTTTATCTGAAAAATTATAATACACACTCTATGGGGGGTAAAATGACAAGTAGCCGACATTTCCTGGGATACTATAGAGGTCAGTACTCAGTCAGGTGTTCTAAGTGGCTGTGTGCGCTTCTGCATACCATGTCAGGGGAATATATTGCGCAAAACAAATGAAAGCAGGCTGATATGCAATTTTGTCTGACAATAATTTAAGATGATAAAATGTAAATATGTGAAATTTGAGTTGATGTTGTTTATGAACTCTTCAATTTAATTCAGGGTCTGTCTGTGACACCCACAAGAGTTCCGAATCCACCAAACTGGACCCTACCTGGATCTAATGGTCAACTTCAGAATTTAGACTCGACCCGGATCCTACCCTGACCCTTGAAGAGCTCTAGTCTTAACTCCAGAGTGATACAGCAGGACCATAGCCCTGGTGTGTGTGTGTGTGTGTGTGTGTGTGTGTGTGTGTGTGTGTGTGTGTGTGTGTGTGTGTGTGTGTGTGTGTGTGTGTGTGTGTGTGTGTGTGTGTGTGTGTGTACCTGCATGTCGTATGTCTTGACTCCAGAGTGATACAGCAGTACCGTAGCCCTGGTGTGGGCAGAGCCCATCCTGAACCTGTCCACCACTGATAAGATGAACTGTTTGACGGACAGGAAGTCCTCCTCGCTGAGCGCTGCTGAGCCATCTAATAAGAAGGCCAGGTCCATGGCCCGGTCACATGACCCCTCCGGCATCGCTGTGGAGACAGGCTGGGCGGTGGGTGTGGTCAGACCAGCAGGGGTAGTGTACGAAGCTACGGTGTCCAGAAGAGCACAAACCTCACAGCTCAGAGTGTTGTTCTCACAGTGGCTGGAACACACACACACACACACACACACACACACACACACACACACACACACACACACACACACACACACACACACACACACACACACACACACACACACACACACACACACACACACACACACACACACACACACACACACACACACACACACACACACAATTAGATGAATAGTTCCAGACATTGTTCCAGACATATCAAATGTATGTGGTGTGTTACCATATCTGACAATGTTGGGGGTCGTCATGGTTCAGGATGACCTTGTTACCATGGGAGATCCTCTCTCCGTCATGGTAACATATGTGGCATTGGGCGGGTTCAACACACTGCATGGAAACCTCATCCAATATCTGACCTACAAGGCAGAGGCGGAGGGGTTACTGCTGCCTGCACTGTCTGTGTGTATGCATGTGTATGTGTGTGTTTATCAGTGTATGTGTGTGTTTATCAGTGTGTGTGTGTGTTTATCAGTGTATGTGTGTGTATCTAGGACTAAATATAAACAACACTGGTAGCTTCCACATGGCTGTGAACGAGCTGAGACAAAGCAAGAAGTTCCAAATAGAATCTGGCTCAAAATTGAGGGGTGACATTTGGACTAAATGAACTAACCTAGCTACTGAGAGCCTAAGAAACTGTCTTGAATCAACATGGACTGTCAATGGAGACACAAGTTGTTCTTAGGCTTTCACGAGCACATTCACCAGTTCACGAGGACATTCACCAGTTCACGAGCACATTCACCAGTTCACACATACAGTTGAAGTCGGAAGTTTACATACACTTAGGTTGGAGCCATTAAAACTTGTTTTTCAACTACTCCACAAATGTCTTGTTAACAACCTATAGTTTTGGCAAGTCAGTTAGGACATCTACATGTGCATGACACATGTCATTTTTCCAACAATTGTTTACAGATTATTTCACTTATAATTCACGGTCTCACAATTCCAGTGGGTCAGAAGTTTATATACACTAGGTGCCTTTAAACAGCTTGGAAAATTCCAGAAAATGATGTCATGGCTTTAGAAGCTTCTGATAGGCTAATTGACATCATTTGAGTCAATTGGAGATGTACCTGTGGATGTATTTCAAAGCCTACCTTCAAACTAAGTTGGTTCATCCTTGGGAGCAATTTCCAAATGCCTGAAGGTACCACGTTCATCTGTACAAACAATAGTACGCAAGTATAAACACCATGGAACCACTCAGTCGTCATACCGCTGTGGAGGGAGATGCGTTCTGACTCCTAGAGATGAACGTACTTTGGTGCGAAAAGTGCAAATCAATCACAGAACAACAGCTAAGGACCTTGCAAAGATGCTGGAGGAAGAAGGTAAAAGTATTTATTTCCACAGTAAAATGAGTCCTATATCGACATAACCTGAATGTCCTCTCAGCAAGGAAGAAGCTACTGCTCCAAAACCGCGATAGACAAGCCAGACTATGGTTTGCAACAGCACATGGGGACAAAGATCGTACTTTTTGGAGAAATGTCCTCTGGTCTGATGAAACAAAAATATAACTGTTTGGCCATAATGCCCATCATTATGTTTGGAGGAAAAAGGGTGAAGCTTGCATGCCGAAGAACACCATCCCAACCGTGAAGCACTGGGGTGGCAGCATCATCTTGTGGGGGTGCTTTGCTGCAGGAAGGACCGGTGCACTTCACAAAATAGATGGCATTATGAGGCAGGAAAATTATGTGGATATATTGAAGCAAAATCTCAGTGAGGAAGTTAAAGCTTGGTCGCAAATGGGTCTTCCAAATGGACAATGACCCCAAGCGTACTTTCAAAGTTGTGGCAAAATGGCTTCAGGACAACAAAGTCAAGGTATTTGAGTGGCCATCACAAAGCCCTGACCTCAATTCTATGGAAAATTTGTGGGCAGAACTGAAAAAGCATTTGCAAGAAAGGAGGCCTACAACCTGACTCAGTTACACCTGCTCTGTCAGGAGGAATGGGCCAAAATTCCCCCAACTTATTGTGGGAAGCTTGTGGAAGGCTACCCAAATCTTTTGACACAAGTTAAACAATTGTAACGCAATGCTACCAAATACTAATTGAGTGTATGTAAACTTCTGACCCACTGAGAATGTGATGAAAGAAATAAAAGCTGAAATAAATTATTCTCTCAACTATTGTTCTGACATTTCACGTTTTTTAAATAAAGTGGTGATCCTAACTGACCTTAAACGGGGAATTTGTACTAGGATTAAATGTCAGGAATTGTGAAAAACTGAGTTTGTATTTGGCTAAGGTGTATGTAAACTTCCGACTTCAACAGTACGTTCTCACATACATTCACGTTCAAATGTTTTGGCTCACTTAGAAATGTCCTTGTTTTTGAAAGAAAAGCAAATTTTCTGTCCATTAAAATAACACCAAATTGATCAGAAATACAGTGTAGACATTGTTAATGTTGTAAATGACTATTGTAGCTGGAAACCGCAGACTTTTAATAGAATATGTACAGTACATAGGCGTACAGAGGCCCACTATCATCAACCATCACTCCTGTGTTCCAATGGCACAATGTGTTAGCTAATCCAAGATTATAATTTAAAAAGGCTAATTGATCATTAATAAAACCCTTTTGCAATTATGTTAGCACAGCAGAAAACTGTTGTTCTGATTGAAGAAGCAATAAAACTGGCCTTCTTTAGACTAGTTGAGTATCTGGAGCATCAGCATTTGTGGGTTCGATTGCAGTCTCAAAATGGCCAGAAAAAAAGCACTTTCTTCTGAAACTCGTCAGTTTATTCTTGTTCTGAGAAATTAAGGCTATTCCATATGAGAAATTGCCAAGAAACTGAAGATCTGGTACAACGCTGTGTACTACTCCCTTCACAGAACAGTGCAAACTGGCTCTAACCAGAATAGAAAGAGGAGTGGGAGGCCCCGGTGCACAACTGAGCAAGAAGACAAGTTTATTAGAGTGTCTAGTTTGAGAAACAGATGCCTCATATGTCCTAACGTCAGATTTGAATGGAGAAAGCTTATCCGAGAGAAGAGTTGCTTTAATTTTGATCATGAACAAATGGTCTAACTACGCACTTACCCAATGTTCCCTCTACGTACTTGTTTGGGAAACACTTTAAAAGTTTGCTGGTAAATAACATGGCAAATGGTATGATCATCATAAAGCTTAAGTTCCTGCATCACATCCAGCCATGATTGGGAATCCCATAGCGCGGCGTACAATTGGCCCAGCTTCGTCCGGGTTTGGCAGTAAATACGAAATTGTTCTTAAATGAATTGCCTAGTTAAATAAAGGTTAAACAAACTAAAAAAAATGATAAGTCATATCGGAACTGGGAAACAAGACCCTGGTCCTCCAGCTCTAGACTGTGGCTGAATGGATTTGAAACAAGACCCTGGTCATCCAGCTCTAGACTGTGGCTGAATGGATTTGAAACAAGACCCTGGTCATCCAGCTCTAGACTATGGCTGAATGGATTTGAAACAAGACCCTGGTCATCCAGCTCTAGACTGTGACTGAATGGATTTGAAACAAGACCCTGGTCATCCAGCTCTAGACTATGGCTGAATGGATTTGAAACAAGACCCTGGTCATCCATTTCTAGACTGTGACTGAATGGATTGTAAACACGACCCTGGTCATCCAGCTCTAGACTGTGGCTGAATGGATTAGAAACAAGACCCTGGTCATCCATTTCTAGACTGTGACTGAATGGATTGGAAACAAGACCCTGGTCATCCAGCTCTAGACTGTGACTGTATGGATTGGAAACAAGGCCCTGGTCATCCATTTCTAGACTGTGACTGAATGGATTGGAAACAAGACCCTGGTTATCCAGTTCTAGAATGTTGATGAATGGATTATAAAACAAGGCCAGATTTATCCAGTTCTTGACTGTGACTGAATGGATTCGAAACAAGGCCCTGGTTATCCAGTTCTAGAATGTTGATGAATGGTTTCGAAAAACAAGGCCCTGGTTATCCAGTTCTAGAATGTTGATGAATGGTTTTCGAAACAAGGCCCTGGTCATCCAGTTCTAGAATATGGCTGAATGGATTATAAAACAAGGCCAGATGTATCCAGTTCTTGACTGTGACTGAATGGATTCGAAACAATGCCCTGGTTATCCAGTTCTTGACTGTGACTGAATGGATTAGAAACAATGCCCTTGTTATCCAGGTCTAGACTTTGGCTGAATTGATTGTAAACAAGACCCTGGTCATCCAGTTCTAGACTGTGCTGATTGGATTAGATGGACTTGTCCGTTTTTTTATAATAATTAAAAAAAAAGTTAAAAAATGCTTTTGAATAAAAATAAAAATAAATTCATATATTTAATAACCACAACACGCATTTACCCGTAGATAAACAAAAATAAAATAAATGTTCACCAAGGTGATAGTAATACATTAAACATCTTCAGTTAATTCATGACCTTTATTACCCCTCATCTATATGTGTGTCTTACCTGGGGGTCAAGTAGAGTGGCAGCCCTCGATACAGGTGAATAGAAGCCATTCATTCTCCGCTTTGGTTAATTTATGATCTTTATTACCCCTCATATATACAGTATATGTGTATGTGTGTGTGTCTTACCTGGGGGGCAGGTAGCGTGGCAGCCCTCGATACAGGTGAATGGACAGAGGAGTGGCTGTGAGTGCTGACAGGTGATTGGACAGGCAGAGCCACATGTGTTGTACCTCCACTGGCATAGCTCCCCCAAACCCTCCGCTGCAGTGTTCAGCTCCTCGCAGCTCAGCGCTAACACACACACACACACACACACACACACACACACACACACACACACACACACACACACACACACACACACACACACACACACACACACACACACACACACACACACACACACACACACACACACACACATACACACGCAATACATGAAACAACTTTATTTGAAGTCGGAAGGCTATAGAAAGTGGCCATCTTTGAATACCTGTACTTGCTTGTTTTTTTGGAGAAAAAAAAAGTTCTATAGTATATGATATTTAGAAAATGTAATATGCTTTACATGTGGTATGTTTTAAATGTAGTATGTTTTAAATGTGGTATGTTTTAAATTTAGTATGTTTTAAATGTAGTATGTTTTAAATGTAGTTTGTTTTAAATGTAGTTTGTTTTAAATGTAGAATGTTCTACCCAATTTCGTGATATCCAATTGGTAGCTACAGTCTTGTCTCATTGCTGCAACTCAGGTACGGACTCGGGAGAGGCGAAGGTCGAGAGCAGTGCGTCCCCCGAAACACAACCCAACTAAGCTTCTTGCTTCTTGACACAATGCCCACTGAACCCGGAAGCCAGCCATACCAATGTGTCGAAGGAAAAACCGTGCACCTGGCGCCCTTGTCAGTGTGCACTACGCCCGGCCCACCACAGGAGGCACTAGTGCGTGATGGGACCACCGCCTTAGACCACTGCGCCACTCAGGAGGCCAAATGTAGTACGTTTTAATTGTAGTATGTTTTAAATATGGTATGTTTTAAATATAGTATATTTTAAATGTAGTATGCTTTAAATGTAGTATGTTTTAAATGTGGTATGTTTTATGTAGTATGTTTTAAATGTGGTATGTTTTAAATATAGTATGTTTTAAATGTGGTATGTTTTAAATATAGTATGTTTAATTGAAGTATTTTTTAAAATGTGTTATGTTTTATCTAGTAAGTTTTAAATGCTCATAGATCATTTGGGATGTTCATCTAGTGGAATTCAAGTTCGAATTCCCAGAGCTGACTAGAAGAAAAATTCTGTTGTTGTGCCCTTGAGTGAGGCAAACAACACTAAATAGTCTGGATAATAGTGTCTGCTAAATGACTCAAATGTAGGAAGATAACCGTTTTTCGAGACCCACTTGTGTTTGACAGCTGATAATTACCGTAGTGGTGAATGAATTGTGGGAATCAACCCAATTAAGGATTAGATGATACATTCTCAGTAGTATGAGCCTCACTGCAGTCCTTGTACCTTCTGAATAGTATGTAGTATGCATTTTAAGTAGGTTGTTGGCAAGCCAGATTTCGGACACGATCAATGATTCTGCCAGTTTTCATTACATTACATTTACATTTAAGTCATTTAGCAGACGTTCTTATCCAGAGCGACTTACAAATTGGTGCATTTTAGTGAGTAACTATAGTATCCATGCTGTGTGGGTGTGACCTGTGACTTACGGCACAGCTCATTAGACCTCCAGCTGACAGCCACGCCCATCTCGGAGCAGGCCTGGGAGTATGCAGCGATGATATCACAGAAACACATACAGTCTCCGACGGACGGACAAGAGCACGCCGCCTCCACACACATCTCTACATAGGGCTCTGGGTCCACCTACACACACACACACACGCACACGCACACACACACAAGTGCACAAAGTGTAATATATAGTGGTTAGTACAGGTTGTAAGAGTGTAATGTATTGTTTTTACAGGTTATAAGAATGTTTTGTAGTGTTGATTACAGGTTACAAAAGTGTTTTGTAGTGTTTATTACAGGTTATTAATGTTATGTAGTGTTTATTACAGGCTATGAGTGTTATGTAGTGTTTATTACAGGTTATTAATGTTATATAGTGTTTATTACAGGCTATGAGTGTTATGTAGTGTTTATTACAGGTTATTAATGTTATGTAGTGTTTATTACAGGTTATTAATGTTATGTAGTGTTTATTACAGGCTATGAGTGTTATGTAGTGTTTATTACAGGTTATTAATGTTATGTAGTGTTTATTACAGGTTATTAATGTTATGTAGTGTTTATTACAGGTTATTAATGTTATGTAGTGTTTATTACAGGTTATTAATGTTATGTAGTGTTTATTACAGGTTATTAATGTTATGTAGTGTTTATTACAGGTTATTAATGTTATGTAGTGTTTATTACAGGTTATTAATGTTATGTAGTGTTTATTACAGGTTATTAATGTTATGTAGTGTTTATTACAGGTTATAAGAGCATTAAATAGTGTGTCTGTTATACAGGTGACATAATGTGTAGTTGTATTAGGCAGTGTTTCTTGCAGGTTATATGTAATAGTGTAGTGTTTATTACAGGTTTATTACAGGTTATAAGTGTGTTATGTAGTGTTCATTATATGTTACAAAAGCGTTATGTTGTGTTTACTACTGGCTGTAAGCGTGTTATGTAGTGTTTATTACAGGTTATAAGAACATTGTATAGTGTGTGTTATACAGGTAATATAGAGTGTAATAGTGTTATGTAGTGTTATACAGGTAATATAGAGTGTAATAGTGTTATGTAGTGTTCATTACAGGTTCTAATAGTGTTATGTAGTGTGTTTGTGACTCACCAGACTGTTGCAGGCTCTGAAGAGGGCACTGGTTAGAACACGACAGGACTGTTCCACAGTCACCAATCTCACTATGTTATCACTGCAGGGAGGGGGTAGCTACACACACACACAAGCACACACACACACACACACACACACACACACACACACACACACACACACACACACACACACACACACACACACACACACACACACACACACACACACACACACACACACACACACACACACACACACAAAGAGACAGACAGACAGACAGACAGACAGACAGACAGACAGACAGACAGACACATACACACACACACACACACACACACACACACACACACACACACACACACACACACACACACACACACACACACACACACACACACACACACACACACACACACACACACACACACAGAGACACATACACACAGAGACACACACACACACACACAAAGAGACAGACAGACAGACAGACAGACAGAGACACAGACAGACAGACAGACAGACAGACAGACAGACAGACAGACAGACAGACAGACAGACAGACAGACAGACAGACAGACACACACACACACACACACACACACACACAGAGACACAAACACACAGAGACACAAACACACAGAGACACACACACACACAGAGACACATGCACACAGAGACAAACACACAGAGACAAACACACAGAGACACAAACACGTTGTTAAAGTTCTGAAGAAGTTGAACAGAAACACACATACTATAGACTGTCTCTGTGTGTGTGTGTGTCTGTGTGCATCTGTGTGTGTCTGTCTGTCTGTGTCTGTGTTTGACTATGTTTGTGTGTGTGTGTATATCTGTGTGTGTGTGCGTGTGTGCGTGTGTGTGTGTGTGTGTGTGTGTATGTTTGTGTGTACCTTTGTTGCATCGGCACAGCTGGGTTTAACCTTCCAGGAGTTTCCAAAGTGGGTGGAGTCGACCTCCAGCTGGTTGTTGCTGCTTAGAAGGTCGTTGTTCATGTTTCCATCATAGTTGCCACACAGACCACACACACGCTCCTACACACACACACACACACACACACACACACACACACACACACACACACACACACACACACACACACACACACACACACACACACACACACACACACACAGACAGACAGAAACAAATACACAGAATAATGGAGAAAATTATGAAGTGCAGTGTAATAGTAGTATAATCGTAGTAATATGGCAGAATAGTAGCAGTGTAGTAGTATAATAGCAAATTAGTGTAGTGGTAGTATAGAAATGGTATATTGTATATTTGTCTAGTAGTATAGCAGTAGTATATTTGTGTAATAGTAGTACTGTAGTAGTATAGTAACATATTAGTATAGCAGTAGTATATTTGTGTCACAGTAGTATAGCAGTAGAATATTTGTATACTAGTTGTATAGTAGTAGTATATGTGTGAAGTAGTAGTATAGTGGCAGTATAGTAGTAGTGTAGTGTAGTAGTATAGCGGTAGTAAATTAGTTGTGCAGGGCTCCGGGCAGCCGAGCGGAAATGGAGGAAAACTCGCCTCCCTGCGGAGCTGGCATCCTTTCACTCCCTCCTCTCTACATTTTCCTCCTCTGTCTCTGCCTCTGCTGCTAAAGCCACTTTCAACCACTCTAAATTCCAAGCATCTGCCTCTAACCCTAGGAAGCTCTTTGCCACCTTCTCCTCCCTCCTGAATCCTCCTCCCCCCTCCTCCCTCTCTGCAGATGACTTCGTCAACCATTTTGAAAAGAAGGTCGACGACATCCGATCCTCGTTTGCTAAGTCAAACGACACAGCTGGTTCTGCTCACACTGCCCTACCCTGTGCTCTGACCTCTTTCTCCCCTCTCTCTACAGATGAAATCTCGCGTCTTGTGACGGCCGGCCGCCCAACAACCTGCCCGCTTGACCCTATCCCCTCCTCTCTTCTCCAGACCATTTCCGGAGACCTTCTCCCTTACCTCACCTCGCTCATCAACTCATCCCTGACCGATGGCTACGTCCCTTCCGTCTTCAAGAGAGACGAGAGTTGCACCCCTTCTGAAAAAACCTACACTCGATCCCTCCGATGTCAACAACTACAGACCAGTATCCCTTCTTTCTTTTCTCTCCAAAACTCTTGAACGTGTCGTCCTTGGCCAGCTCTACCGCTATCTCTCTCAGAATGACCTTCTTGATCCAAATCAGTCAGGTTTCAAGACTAGTCATTCAACTGAGACTGCTCTTCTCTGCATCACGGAGGCGCTCCGCACTGCTAAAGCTAACTCTCTCTCCTCTGCTCTCATCCTTCTAGACCTATCGGCTGCCTTCGATACTGTGAACCATCAGATCCTCCTCTCCACCCTCTCCGAGTTGGGCATCTCCGGCGCGGCCCACGCTTGGATTGCGTCCTACCTGACAGGTCGCTCCTACCAGGTGGCGTGGCGAGAATCTGTCTCCTCACCACGCGCTCTCACCACTGGTGTCCCCAGGGCTCTGTTCTAGGCCCTCTCCTATTCTCGCTATACACCAAGTCACTTGGCTCTGTCATAACCTCACATGGTCTCTCCTATCATTGCTATGCAGACGACACACAATTAATCTTCTCCTTTCCCCCTTCTGACGACCAGGTGGCGAATCGCATCTCTGCATGTCTGACAGACATATCAGTGTGGATGACGGATCACCACCTCAAGCTGAACCTCGGCAAGACAGAGCTGCTCTTCCTCCCGGGGAAGGACTGCCCGTTCCATGATCTCGCCATCACGGTTGACAACTCCATTGTGTCCTCCTCCCAGAGCGCTAAGAACCTTGGCGTGATCCTGGACAACACCCTGTCGTTCTCAACGAACATCAAGGCGGTGGCCCGTTCCTGTAGGTTCATGCTCTACAACATCCGCAGAGTACGACCCTGCCTCACACAGGAAGCGGCGCAGGTCCTAATCCAGGCACTTGTCATCTCCCGTCTGGATTACTGCAACTCGCTGTTGGCTGGGCTCCCTGCCTGTGCCATTAAACCCCTACAACTCATCCAGAACGCCGCAGCCCGTCTGGTGTTCAACCTTCCCAAGTTCTCTCACGTCACCCCGCTCCTCCGCTCTCTCCACTGGCTTCCAGTTGAAGCTCGCATCCGCTACAAGACCATGGTGCTTGCCTACGGAGCTGTGAGGGGAACGGCACCTCAGTACCTCCAGGCTCTGATCAGGCCCTACACCCAAACAAGGGCACTGCGTTCATCCACCTCTGGCCTGCTCGCCTCCCTACCACTGAGGAAGTACAGTTCCCGCTCAGCCCAGTCAAAACTGTTCGCTGCTCTGGCCCCCCAATGGTGGAACAAACTCCCTCACGACGCCAGGACAGCGGAGTCAATCACCACCTTCCAGAGACACCCGAAACCCCACCTCTTTAAGGAATACCTAGGATAGGATAAGTAATCCTTCTCATCCCCCCCCCCTAAAAGATTTAGATGCACTATTGTAAAGTGGCTGTTCCACTGGATGTCATAAGGTGAATGCACCAATTTGTAAGTCAATCACCACCTTCCGGAGACACCTGAAACCCCACCTCTTTAAGGAATACCTAGGATAGGATAAAGTAATCCCCCCCCCCCCTTAAAAGATTTAGATGCACTATTGTAAAGTGGCTGTTCCACTGGATGTCATAAGGTGAATGCACCAATTTGTAAGTCGCTCTGGATAAGAGCGTCTGCTAAATGACTTAAATGTAAATGTAAATGTAAATCATAGCACTGAGACGGCACTTGTGAAGGTGGTAAATTACATTTTAATGGCATAGGACCGTGGCTCTGCATCTGTCCTCGTGCTCCTAGACCTTAGTGCTGCTTTTGATACCATTGATCACCACATCCTTTTGGAGAGATTGTAAACCCAAATTGGTCTACACGGACAAGTTCTTATCTGTCGGAAAGATATCAGTTTGTCTCTGTGAATGGTTTGTCCTCTGACAAATCAACTGTAAATTTCGGTGTTCCTCAAGGTTCCGTTTTAGGACCACTATTGTTTTCACTATATATTTTACCTCTTTGGGATGTTATTCGAAAACATAATGTTAACTTTCACTGCTATGAGGATGACACACAGCTGTACATTTCAATGAAACATGGTGAAGCCCCAAAATTGCCCTTGCTAGAAGCATGTGTTTCAGACATTACGAAGTGGATGGCTGCAAACTTTCTACTTTTAAACTCGGACAAAACAGAGATGCTTGTTCTAGGTCCCAAGAAAGAAAGAGATCTTCTGTTGAATCTGACAATTAATCTTAATGGTTGTACAGTCGACTCAAATAAAACTGTGAAGGACCTTGGCGTTACTCTGGACCCTGATCTCTCTTTTGAAGAACATTTCAAGACCATTTCAAGGACAGCTTTTTTCCATCTACGTAACATTGCAAAAATCATTAACTTTCTGTCCAAAAATGATGCAGAAAAATTAATCCATGCTTTTGTCATTTCTAGGTTAGACTACTGCAATGCTCTACTTTCCGGCTACCCGGATAAAGCACTAAATACACTTCAGTTAGTGCTAAATATGTCTGCTAGAATCCTGACTAGAACCACATTTTTTTTATCATATTAGCTAATATCGTGCTAGCCTCCCGACACTGGCTTCCTGTCAAAGCAAGGGCTGATTTCAAGGTTTTACTGCTAACCTACAAAGCAATACATGGGCTTGCTCCTACCTATCTCTCTGATTTGGTCCTGCCGTACATACCTTCACGTACGCTACGGTCACAAGACGCAGGCCTCCTAATTGTCCCTAAAATTTCTAAGCAAACAGCTGGAGGCAGGGCTTTCTCCTATAGAGCTCCATTTTTATGGAATGGTCTGCCTACCCATGTCAGAGACGCAAACTCGGTCTCAACCTTTAAGTCTTTACTGAAGACTCATCTCTTCAGTGGGTCATATGATTGAGTGTAGTCTGGCCCAGGAGTGGGAAGGTGAATGGAAAGGCTCTGGAGCAACGAACCGCCCTTGCTGTCTCTGCCTGGCCGGTTCCCCTCTTTCCACTGGGATGCTCTGCCTCTAACCCTATTACAGGGGCTGAGACACTGACTTACTGGGGCTCTCTCATGCCGTCCCTGGAAGGGGTGCATCACCTGAGTGGGTTGATTCACTGATGTGGTCATCCTGTCTGGGTTGGTGTCCCCCCATGGGTTGTGCCATGGCGGAGATCTTTGTGGCCTATACTCAGTCTTGTCTCAGGATGGTAAGTTGGTGGTTGAAGATATCCCTCTAGTGGTGTAGGGGCTGTGCTTTGGCAAAGTGGGTGGGGTTATATCCTTCCTGTTTGGCCCTGTCCGGGGGTGTCCTCGGATAGGGCCACAGTGTCTCCTGACCCCTCCTGTCTCAGCCTCCAGTATTTATGCTGCAGTAGTTTATGTGTCGGGGGGCTAGGGTCAGTTTGTTATATCTGGAGTACTTCTCCTGTCCTATTCGGTGTCCTGTGTGAATCTAAGTGTGCGTTCTCTAATTCTCTCCTTCTCTCTTTCTTCCTCTCTCTCGGAGGACCTGAGCCCTAGGACCATAGCCCAGGACTAGCGGACATGATGACTCCTTGCTGTCCCCAGTCCACCTGACTGTGCTGCTGCTTCAGTTTAAACTGTTCTGCCTTATTATTATTCGACCATGCTGGTCATTTATGAACATTTTTTTATTTTTTTAATTTTTTATTTCACCTTTATTTAACCAGGTAGGCTAGTTGAGAACAAGTTCTCATTTGCAACTGCGACCTGGCCAAGATAAAGAATAGCAGTGTGAACAGACAACACAGAGTTACACATGGAGTAAACAATTAGCAAGTCAATAACACAGTAGAAAAAAATGGGCAGTCTATATACAATGTGTGCAAAAGGCATGAGGAGGTAGGCGAATAATACAATTTTGCAGATTAACACTGGAGTGATAAATGATCAGATGGGCATGTACAGGTAGAGATATTGGTGTGCAAAAGAGCAGAAAAGTAAATAAATAAAAACAGTATAAAAACAGTATGGGAATGAGGTAGGTGAAAAAGGGTGAGCTATTTACCTATAGACTATGTACAGCTGCAGCGATCGGTTAGCTGCTCGGATAGCTGATGTTTGAAGTTGGAGAGGGAGATAAAAGTCTCCAACTTCAGCGATTTTTGCAATTCGTTCCAGTCACAGGCAGCAGAGTACTGGAACGAAAGGCGGCCAAATGAGGTGTTGGCTTTAGGGATGATCAGTGAGATACACCTGCTGGAGCGCGTGCTACGGATGGGTGTTGCCATCGTGACCAGTGAACTGAGATAAGGCGGAGCTTTACCTAGCATGGACTTGTAGATGACCTGGAGCCAGTGGGTCTGGCGACGAATATGTAGTGAGGGCCAGCCGACTAGAGCATACAAGTCGCAGTGGTGGGTGGTATACGGTCCTTTAGTGACAAAACGGATGGCACTGTGATAGACTGCATCCAGTTTGCTGAGTAGAGTGTTGGAAGCCATTTTGTAGATGACATCGCCGAAGTCGAGGATCGGTAGGATAGTCAGTTTTACTAGGGTAAGCTTGGCAGCGTGAGTGAAGGAGGCTTTGTTGCGGAATAGAAAGCCGACTCTGGATTTGATTTTTGATTGGAGATGTTTGATGTGAGTCTGGAAGGAGAGTTTGCAGTCTAGCCAGACACCTAGGTACTTATAGATGTCCACATATTCAAGGTTGGAACCATCCAGGGTGGTGATGCTAGTCGGGCATGCGGGTGCAGGCAGCGATCGGTTGAAAAGCATGCATTTGGTTTTAGTCGCGTTTAAGAGCAGTTGGAGGCCACGGAAGGAGTGCTGTATGGCATTGAAGCTCGTTTGGAGGTTTGATAGCACAGTGTCCAATGACGGGCCGAAAGTATATAGAATGGTGTCGTCTGCGTAGAGGTGGATCAGGGAATCGCCCGCAGCAAGAGCAACATCATTGATATATACAGAGAAAAGAGTCGGCCCGAGAATTGAACCCTGTGGCACCCCATAGAGACTGCCAGAGGACCGGACAGCATGCCCTCTGATTTGACACACTGAACTCTGTCTGCAAAGTAATTGGTGAACCAGGCAAGGCAGTCATCCGAAAAACCGAGGCTGTTGAGTCTGCCGATAAGAATTTGGTGATTGACAGAGTCGAAAGCCTTGGCGAGGTCGATGAAGACGGCTGCACAGTACTGTCTTTTATCGATGGCGGTTATGATATCATTTAGTACCTTGAGTGTGGCTGAGGTGCACCCGTGACCGGCTCGGAAACCAGATTGCACAGCGGAGAAGGTACGGTGGGATTCGAGATGGTCAGTGACCTGTCTGTTGACTTGGCTTTCGAAGACCTTAGATAGGCAGGGCAGGATGGATATAGGTCTATAGCAGTTTGGGTCCAGGGTGTCTCCCCCTTTGAAGAGGGGGATGACTGCGGCAGCTTTCCAATCCTTGGGGATCTCAGACGATATGAAAGAGAGGTTGAACAGGCTGGTAATAGGGGTTGCGACAATGGCGGCAGATAGTTTCAGAAATAGCGGGTCCAGATTGTCAAGCCCAGCTGATTTGTACGGGTCCAGGTTTTGCAGCTCTTTCAGAACATCTGCTATCTGGATTTGGGTAAAGGAGAACCTGGAGAGGCTTGGGTGAGGAACTACGGGGGGGCGGAGCTGTTGGCCGAGGTTGGAGTAGCCAGGCAGAAGGAATGGCCAACCGTTGAGAAGTGCTTATTGAAGTTTTCGATAATCATGGATTTATCGGTGGAGACCGTGTTTCCTAGCCTCAGTGCAGTGGGCAGCTGGGAGGAGGTGCTCTTGTTCTCCATGGACTTCACAGTGTCCCAGAACTTTTTGGAGTTGGAGCTACAGGATGCAAACTTCTGCTTGAAGAAGCTGGCCTTAGCTTTCCTGACTGACTGCGTGTATTGGTTCCTGACTTCCCTGAACAGTTGCATATCACGGGGGCTATTCGATGCTATTGCAGTCCGCCACAGGATGTTTTTGTGCTTGTGTTTTTGAATATCTTGGCCATGTTCTGTTATAATCTCTACCCGGCACAGCCAGAAGAGGACTGGCCACCCCATATAGCCTGGTTCCTCTCTAGGTTTCTTCCTAGGTTTTGGCCTTTCTAGGGAGTTTTTCCTAGCCACTGTGCTTCTACAGCTGCATTGCTTGCTGTTTGGGGTTTTAGGCTGGGTTTCTGTCCAGCACTTTGAGATATCAGCTGATGTACGAAGGGCTATATAAATACATTTGATTTGATTTGATTTGATTCGAGCAGTAGTAGTAGGAGGAGGAGTAGATAATAATAATAATTAATACTAGTAGTAATATTAGTGGTATTAGAGCAGTAGTAGTTTAGTAATGGTAGTATAGCAGTAGTAGTAGTAGTAGTGGTATTAGAGCAGTAGTAGTGGTGTAGTAGAAGTAATTGTGTAGTAGTAGTATAACAGTACAGTAGTAGTATTGTAGTAGTATAGTAGTAGTAGTATAGTAGTGCAAGTATAAAAGTACATTAGCAGTATAGTATTACCCTGTACTGTGAGGAGATGTGTACCAGCAGGCGGGTCCCCAGGTCCCAGCTGATAGAGATGTGTTTCCCCAGCAGCAGGATGAAGAACTGACCAGAACGAATGATCTCCACCTCAACACCCTTCATCACTGGCTTCTTCATCCTCACCTGGAGAAGAGGGGGGTTATGTGTGTGTGTGTGTGTGTGTGTGTGTGTGTGTGTGTGTGTGTGTGTGTGTGTGTGTGTGTGTGTGTGTGTGTGTGTGTGTGTGTGTGTGTGTGTGTGTGTGAGACCTGTCCATGCTCCATAGTTATGAGTCCACCCTGGTAGTAGACTGTAACAGCTTTAGCACAGCGATGACCAACGACCCCACAGGCCTCATTCTCCACAAGCACCCTGAATGACCCCTCGTCTCCTCCACACTGGTCCTGGAGAAATAGAGGGAGGGGAGACGTCGAGAGAGAGAGGGAGAGAGAGAGAGAGTGGGAGGTGGTGGGAGGGAGAGAGATAAAATGATAAAAAATACAGACCACAAATTTCAATTGGCTATGCTTAAATTCTTTAACATCATCCTTAGCTCTGGCATCTTCCCCAATATTTGGAACCATAGACTGATCACCCCAATCCACAAAAGTAGAGACAAATTTCACCCCAATAACTACCGTGGGATATGCGTCAACAGCAACCTTGGGAAAATCCTCTGCATTATCATTAACAGCAGACTTGTACATTTCCTCAGTGAAAACAATGTACTGAGCAAATGTCAAATTGGCTTTTTACCAAATTACCATACGACAGGTCACGTGTTCACTCTCTATTTACAAACATACAAACCAAAACCAAGGCATAGACTTCTCAAGGCATAGACTTCTCAAGGCATAGACTTCTCAAGGCATAGACTTCTCAAGGCATAGACTTCTCAAGGCATAGACTTCTCAAGGCATAGACTTCTCAAGGCATAGACTTCTCAAGGCATAGACTTCTCAAGGCATAGACTTCTCAAAGCATAGACTTCTGTTGATTTGTTGATTTCAAAGAGCTTTTGACTCAATTTGGCATGAGGGTCTACTGTACAAACTGATGGAAAGTGGTGTTGGGGGAAAAACATAAGACATAATAAAATCCATGTACACAAACAACAAGTGTGCTTAAAGTGGGCAAAAAACACACATTTCTTTCCACAGGGTCGTGGGGTGAGACAGGGATGCAGCTTAAGCCCCACTTTTCACACCCTGGCCATGGAGAGGGTTTTATTCTCTATTTTGGTTAGGCCAGGGTGTGACTAGTGTGGGCATTCTAGTATCTTTAGTTCTATGTTTTCTATTTCTTTGTGCTGTCTATCGTTGTCTCTGATTGAGAATCATACTTTATCACACCTGTGTTATTTATGTGGGTAGTTGTTTTCTGTTTAATGTTTCTGCACCTGACAGAACTGTTCGTTGACGTTTTTGCTCTTTGTTATTTTGTTCTAGGGTTCAGATTTTAATAAACATCATGGACACGTACCACGTACCACGCTGCGCTTTGGTCCACTCCCTCTTCTTCAGACGTTACACCACTGTCATTAACATAAAGTTGAAATTGCCTGTTTTAGGTCAGTTTTAGGTCAGTTCGGATCACCACTTTATTTTAAGAATATGAATTGTCAGAATATTTCAGCTATTTCAGCTTTAATATCTTTCATCACTTTCATAATATCTTTCATCACATAACTAGTGGGTCAGAAGTTTACATACACTCAATAAGTATTTGGTAGCATTGCCTTTAAATCGTCTAACTTGGGACAAATGTTTCGGGTAGCCTTCCACAAGCTCCACAAGCCTCCCAAAATAAGCCTCCTTGCTTGCACACACTTTTTCAGTTCTGTCCACAAATTGTCTATGGGATTGAGGTCAGGGCTTTGTGATGGCCATACCAATACCTTGACTTTGTTGTCCTTAAGCAATTTTGCCACAACTTTGGAAGTATGTTTAAGTTCATTGTTCATTTGGAAGACCCATTTGGGACCAAGCTTTAACATCCTGACTGATGTCTTGAGATGCTGATTCAATATATCCACATCATTTTCCTCCCTCATGATGCCATCTATTTTGTGAAGTGCACCAGTCCCTCCTGCAGCAAAGCACCCCCACAACATAATGCTGCCACCCCCATGCTTCGCTGTTGGGATGGTGTTCTTCGTTTTGCAAGCCTCCCCCTTTTTCCTCCAAACATAACGATGGTCATTATGACCAAACAGTTCTATTTTTGTTTCATCAGACCAGAGGATATTACTCCAAAAAAGTATGATCTTTGTCCCCATTGTGCAGTTGCAAACCGTAGTCAGGAATTTGTATGTCGGTTTTGGAGCAGTGGCTTCTGCGTTGTTGAGTGGCCTTTCACGTTATGACGATATATTACTCGTTTTACTGTGGATATAGATACTTTTGTACCGGTTTTCTCCAGCATCTTCACAAGGTCCTTTGCTGTTGTTCTGGGATTGATTTGAACCTTTCGCACCAAAGTACGTTCATCTCTAGAAGACAGAACAAGTCTCCATCCTGAGCGGTGTGACGACTGCGTGATCCCATGGTGTTTATACTTGCTTACTATTGTTGCAACCCATATTTATGCTTATTTATTTTCCCTTGTGTACTTTAACCATTTGTTACAACACTGTATATATATATATATGTGTAATGTCTTTATTGTTTTGAAACTTCTGTATGTGTAATGTTGACTGTTCATTTTTATTGTTTATTTCACTTTTGTATATTATCTACCTCACTTGCTTTGGCAATGTTAACACATGTTTCCCATGCCAATAAAGCCCCTTGAATTGAATTGAATTGGGATAGGTGGAGGGAGAGAGAAGTGGAGGGATGGAGAGAGGGAGAGGAGAGAGCGAGAGAGGGAGAGAGAGAGAGATATGTGGAGGAAGAGAGATGGAGAGAGAAAGAGAGAGATTTGGAGAGAGAGAGGGAGGTGGAGAGAGAGAGGGAGAGAGAGAGAGAGAGAGAGAGAGAGAGAGAGAGAGAGAGAGAGAGCGAGAGAGAGAGAGAGGGAGAGGGAGAAAGAGAGAGGTGGTGGAAGAGAGAGTGAGGTGGAGGTAGAGAGGGAGGGAGGGGAGGGAGGGATTGAGATAGGTAGAGGGAAAAGGGAGAGGTGGAGGGAGAGAGGGAGGAGGAGGGATTGGAAGAGGTGGAGGGGGAGAGGGAGGAGGAGGGATTGAGATAGGTGGAGGGAGAGAGAGATGGAAGGAGAGAGAGGTGGAGGGAGAAAGAGAGAGATGAAGACTTGTTTACGTGTTGCTGTGCGTTTTGTTGCCAACCTTACTTTCCTACCTGACAACTTTATGTTTTTAACTTTTTAATTACCGTTTATATTTTTGGTTTTTCCCTCAACTTTTTTTACATTCAACTTTTTCACTCCGGATGCTTTATCTGGACATTGTTCGTCAGGACCTCCAACAGCCGAAGCTAAGTAGTAACATTAACATGATGCCTTCTAATTGCAGTCGCTGTACTCATAATATACAGGAGAACGATCGCCTGAAGGCGAGGATAGCTGTGCTACAAGCCCAGCTTCAGACGGAATCATTAGGCAAGGGTAATATCAGTGTAGGAAAGGAAGAAACAGTGTCTGTGCCACCACCAGTAAGTACAGATAATAACGTTAGTATAAATCCCCTGCACGGTCCCCGCAGCCGGACAACTTTCTCACGGTTTCTGGAGGGAAATGCTGACAAATTGAAAACCCTAGTCATTACCCGCAGTATTAGACTTAAAACGAATCATCCAGCGATCATACATTTACATTTACATTTAAGTCATTTAGCAGACGCTCTTATCCAGAGCGACTTACAAATTGGTGCAAACACCTATGACAACCAGTGGAACAGCCACTTGCATCTAAATCTTGTTGGGGGGTGAGAAGGATTACTTACCCTTACTTACATACATTGTTCACCAGGGGGTGGGCTACCGACGTTAAGGCTAATCTGAAGATGGTGCTGGCTAAAGCTAAAACTGGCGAGTGTAGAGATATTGTTATCCATGTAGGCACCAACGATGTTAGGATGAAACAGTCAGAGATCACCAAGCGCAACATAGCTTCTGCGTGCATATCAGCTAGAAAGATGTGTCGGCATCGAGTAATTGTCTCTGGCCCCCTCCCAGTTAGGGGGAGTGATGAGCTCTACAGCAGTCTCACAACTCAATCGCTGGTTGAAAACTGTTTTCTGCCCCTCCCAAAAGATAGAATTTGTAGATAATTGGCCCTCTTTCTGGGACTCACCCACAAACAGGACCAAGCCTGACCTGCTGAGGAGTGTCGGACTCCATCCTAGCTGGAGGGGTGCTCTCATCGTATCTATCAACATAGACCGGGCTCTAACTCCTCTAGCTCCACAATGAAATAGGGTGCAGGCCAGGCAGCAGGCTGTTAGCCAGCCTGCCAGCATAGTGGAGTCTGCCACCAGCACAGTCAGCGTAGTCAGCTCAGCTATCACCATTGAGACCATGTCTGTGCCTCGACCTAGGTTGGGCAAAACTAAACATGGCGGTGTTCGCCTTAGCAATCTCACAAGGATAAAGACCTCCTCCCTTCCTGTCATTATTGAAAGAGATCATGATACCTCACATCTCAAAATAGGGCTACTTAATGTTAGATCCCTTACTTCAAAGGCAATTATAGTCAATTAACTAATCACTGATCATAATCTTGAGGTGATTGGCCTGACTGAAACATGGCTTAAGCCTGATGAATGTACTGTGTTAAATGAGGCCTCACCTCCTGGCTACACTAGTGACCATATCCCCCGTGCATCCCGCAAAGGCAGAGGTGGTGCTAACATTTACGATAGCAAATTTCAATTTACAAAAATTAAAAATTATGTTTTCGTCTTTTCAGCTTGTTGTCATGAAATCTATGCAGCCTACTCAATCACTTTTTATAGCTACTGTTTACAGGCCTCCTGGGCCATATACAGCAATTCCTCATTGAGTTCCCCGATTTTCTATCGGACCTTGTAGTAATAGCAGATCATTTTAAAATTTTTGGTGACTTTAATATTCACATGGAAAAGTCCACAGACCCACTCCAAAAGGCTTTCGGAGCCATCATCGACTCAGTGGGTTTTGTCCAACATGTCTCTGGACCTACTCACTGTCACAGTCATACTCTGGACCTAGTTTTGTCCCATGGAATACATGTTGTGGATCTTTGTTTTCCTCATAATCCTGGACTATCGGACCCCATTTTATTATGTTTGCATATTGCAACAAATAATCTGCTCAGACCCAACCAAGGAACATCAAAAGTCGTGCTATAAATTCAAAGACAACACAAAGATTCCTTGATGTCCTTCCAGACTCCCAAGGACGCCAGAGGACAAAAATCAGTTAACCACCTAACTGAGGAACTCAATTTAACCTTGCGCAATACCCTAGATGCAGTTGCACCCCTATAAACTAAAAACATTTCTCAGAAGAAACAAGCTCCCTGGTATACAGAAAAAACCCGAGCTCTAAGGCAAGCTTCCAGAAAATTGGAACGGAAATGGCGCCACACCAAACTGGAAGTCTTCAGACTAGCTTGGAAAGACAGTACTGTACAGTATCAAAGAGCCCTTCCTGCTGCTCGATCATCCCATTTTTCCAACTTTAATTGAGGAAAATAAGAACAATCCGAAATTCCTTTTTGATACTGTCGCAAAGCTAACTAAAAAGAAGCATTCCCCAAGAGAGGATTACTTTCACTTTAGCAGTGATAAATTCATGAACTTCTTTGAAGAAAAGATCATGACTATGAGAAAGCAAATTACGGACTCCTCTTTAATTCAAAGCTCAGTTGTCCTGAGTCTGCACAACTCTGTCAGGACCTAGGATCAAGAGAGACACTCAAGTGTTTAAGTACTATATCTCTTGACACAATGATGAAAATAATAATGGCCTCTAAACCTTCAAGTTGCATACTGGACCCTATTCCAACTAAACTACTGAAAGAGCTGCTTCCTGTGCTTGGCCCTCCTATGTTGAACATAATAAACGGCTCTCTATCCACTGGATGTGTACCAAACTCACTAAAAGTGGCAGTAATAAAGCCTCTCTTGAAAAAGCCAAACCTTGAACCAGAAAATATAAAAAACTATCGGCCTATATCGAATCTTCCATTCCTCTCAAAAGGCTGTTGCTCAGTAACTCACTGCCTTCCTGAAGACAAACAATGTATACGAAATGCTTCAGTCTGGTTTTAGACCCCATCATAGCACTGAGACTGCACTTGTGAAGGTGGTAAATTACATGTGAATGGCATCAGACCGAGGGTCTGCATCTGTCCTCGTGCTCCTAGACCTTAGTGCTGCTTTTGATACCATCGATCACCAAATTCTTTAGGAGAGATTGGAAACCCAAAATGGTCTACACGGACAAGTTCTGGCCTGCTTTAGATCTTATCTGTTGGAAAGATCTCAGTTTGTCTCTGTGAATAGTTTGTCCTCTGACAAATCAACTGTAAATTTCGGTGTTCCTCAAGGTTCCGTTTTAGGACCACTATTGTTTTCACTATATATTTTACCTCTTGGGGATGTCATTCGAAACATAATGTTAACTTTCACTGCTATGCAGATGACACACAGCTGTACATTTCAATGAAACATGGTGAAGCCCCAAATTTGCCCTCGCTAGAAGCATGTGTTTCAGACATAAGGAAGTGTCTGCAAATGTTCTACTTTTAAACTCGGACAAAGCAGAGATGCTTGTTCTAGGTCCCAAGAAACAAAGAGATCTTCTGTTGAATCTGACAATTAATCTTAATGGTTGTACAGTCGTCTCAAATAAAACTGTGAAGGACCTTGGCGTTACTCTGGACCCTGATCTCTCTTTTGAAAACATATCAAGACTGTTTCAAGGACAGCTTTTCTCCATCTACGTACTATTGCAAAAATCAAAAATTTTCTGTCCAAAAATGATGCAGAAAAATTAATCCATGCTTTTGTCACTTCTAGGTTAGACTACTGCAATGCTCTACTTTCCGTCTAGACGGATTTAGCACTAAATAATATTCAGTTAGTGCTAAATACGGCTGCTGGAATCCTGACTAGAACCCCAAAATTTGATCATATTACTCCAGTTCTAGTCTCCCTTCACTGGCTTCCTGTCAAGGCAAGGGCTGTTTTCAAGGTTTTACTGCTAACCTACATAAGCATGGGCTTGCTCCTACCTATCTCTCTGATTTGGTCCTGCCGTACATACCTACACGTACGCTACGGTCACAAGACGTAGGCCTCCTAATTGTCCCTAGAATTTCTAAGCAAACAGCTGGAGGCAAGGCTTTCTCCTATAGAGCTCCATTTTTTGGAATGGTCTGCCTACCCATGTCAGAGACGCAAACTCGGTCTAAACCTTTTAAGTCTTTACTGAAGACTCATCTCTTCAGTGGGTCATATGATTGAGTGTAGTCTGGCCCAGGAGTGTGAAGGTGAACGGAAAGGCCCTGGAGCAACGAACCGCCCTTGCTGTCTCTGTCTGGCCGGTTCCCCTCTTTCCACTGGGATTCTCTGCCTCTAACCCTATTACAGGGGCTCAGTCACTGGCTTACTGGGGCTCTTTTATACCGTCCCTAGGAGGGGTGCGTCACTTGAGTGGGTTGAGTCACTGTTGTGATCTTCCTGTCTGGGTTAGCGCCCCCCTTTGGGTTGTGCCATGGCATAGATCTTTGTGGGCTATACTCTCAGGATCGTAAGTTGCTGTTTGAGGATATCCTTCTAGTGGTGTGGGGGCTGTGCTTTGGCAATGTGGATGGGGTTATATCCTTCCTGTTTGGACCTGTCTGGGGGTGTCCTCGGATGGGGCCACAGTGTCTCCTGACCCCTCCTGTCTCAGCCGCCAGTATTTATGCTGCAGTAGTTTATGTGTCGGGGGGCTAGGGTCAGTTTGTTATATCTAGAATACTTATCCTGTCCTATCACGTGTCCTGTGTGAATTTAAGTATGCTCTCTCTAATTCTCTCTCTCTTTCTCTCTCTCTCAGAGGACCTGAGCCCTAGGACCATGCCTCAGGACTAGCGGGCATGATGACTCCTTGCTGTCCCCAGTCCACCTGGCCGTGCTGCTGCTCCAGTTTCAACTGTTCTGCCTGTGATTATTATTATTTGACCATTCTGGTCATTTATGAACATTTGAACATCTTGGCCATGTTCTGTTATAATCTCCACCCGGCACAGCCAGAAGAGGACTGTCCACCCCACATAGCCTGGTTCCTCTCTAGGTTTCTTCTTAGGTTTTGGCCTTTCTAGGGAGTTTTTCCTAGCCACCGTGCTTCTACACCTGCATTGCTTGCTGTTTGGAGTTTTAGGCTGGGTTACTGTACAGCACTTTGAGACATCAGCTGATGTCTATACAAATAAATTTGACTTGATTTGGTTTGATTTGAAGAGGTGGAGTGAGTTGGAGAGAGAGAGGGAGGGAGAGAGGGAGATGGATGGAGTGAGACAGAGGGACAGTCATAGAGAGTGGGGGGAGAGATGGCAAGTTGGAGGGAGAGAGATGGAGGGACAGAGAGGATGGAGGTTGTGGAAGGAGAGAGATAGGATGGAGAGAGTTAGAGAGGTGGAATTAGAGAGAAGAAGACACCAAGAGAGAGCGGGGGGAGGGAAGATGGAGAGGTGGACAGAGAGAGGGTTGACATCATGATTACTTAACAACTTTGAGACAAGTACCAGGCATGACATACACGATAACACACAGTACCACAAACTGACCTGCACCAGGACGTACTGACAAAGTCCAGGGAAGGAGTACTGGAGACCGTCGAAGGTGATGTAATGTCCCTCTCCCACTGTACGACAAACACCATCACACACGTGCGCTGTACAGCTCCAATGTCTGTTCTCACACATACTGCACAGGACACAAACACAACATCAGAGAAATATGTGGATGATTGTTACGTTAGGTATGGTCTCAACAAGGTGCATACCAGGTGATATTGTTATGTTAGGTAAGGTCTCAACAAGGTACATACCAGGTGATATTGTTATATATGGTCTCAACAAGGTGCATACCAGGTGATATTGTTATATATGGTCTCAACAAGGTACATACCAGGTGATATTGTTATATATGGTCTCAACAAGGTACATACCAGGTGATATTGTTATGTATGGTCTAAGCCATTTACAGTTAAAGTCGTAAATTTACGTACACCTTAGCCAGTTCAGTTTTCACAATTCCTGAAATGTAATCCTAGTAAAAAAAATTAGGTCATTTAGGGTTAGGATCACCACTTTATTTTAAGAATGTAAAATGTCAGAATAATAGTAGAGAGAATGATTTATTTCAGCTTTTATTTATTTCATCACATTCCCAGTGGGTCAGAAGTTTACATACACTCAAATAGTGTTTGGTAGCATTGCCTGGGTCAAACATTTCGAGTAGCCTTCCACAAGCTTCCCACAATACGTTGGGGGAATTTTGGCCCATTCCTCCTGACAGAGCTGGTGTAACTGAATCAGGTGTATAGGCCTCCTTGCTCGCAAACACTTTTTCAGTTCTGCCCACAGATTTTCTATGGGATTAAGGTCAGGGCTTTGTGATGGCTACTCCAATACCTTGACTTTGTTGTCCTTAAGCCATTTTGCCACAACTTTGAAAGTATGCTTGGGGTCATTGTCCATTTGGAAGACACATTTGCAACCAAGCTTTAACTTCCTGACTGATGTCTTGAGATGTTGTTTTCCTTTCTCATAAATCCATCTATTTTGTGAAGAGCACCAGTCCCTCCTGCAGCAAAGCACACCCACAACATGATGCTACCACCCCCGCTACAACCCCCAGATGGTTTTCTTCATCTTGCAAGCTCCCCCTTTTTTCCTCCAAACATAACGATGGTCATTCTTTTTTTTATTTTTTTTTATTTATTTCACCTTTATTTAACCAGGTAGGCTAGTTGAGAACAAGTTCTCATTTGCAACTGCGACCTGGCCAAGATAAAGCATAGCAGTGTGAACAGACAACACAGAGTTACACATGGAGTAAACAATTAACAAGTCAATAACACAGTAGGAAAAAAAAGGGGAGTCTATATACATCGTGTGCAAAAGGCATGAGGAGGTAGGTGAATAATTACAGTATTGCAGATTAACACTGGAGTGATAAATGATCAGATGATCATGTACAGGTAGAGATATTGGTGTGCAAAAGAGCAGAAAAGTAAATAAATAAAAACTGTGGGGATGAGGTAGGTGAAAATGGGTGGGCTATTTTCCAATAGATTATGTACAGCTGCAGCGATCGGTTAGCTGCTCAGATAGCTGATGTTTGAAGTTGGTTAGGGAGATAAAAGTCTCCAACTTCAGCGATTTTTGCAATTCGTTCCAGTCACAGGCAGTAGAGAACTGGAACGAAAGGCGGCCGAATGAGGTGTTGGCTTTAGGGATGATCAGTGAGATACACTTGCTGGAGCGCGTGCTACAGATGGGTGTTGCCATCGTGACCAGTGAAGTGAGATAAGGCGGAGCTTTACCTAGCATGGCCTTGTAGATGACCTGGAGCCAGTGGGTCTGGCGACGAATATGTAGCGAGGGCCAGCCGACAAGAGCATACAAGTCGCAGTGGTGGGTGGTATAAGGTGCTTTAGTGACAAAACAAATGGCACTGTGATAAACTGCATCCAATTTGCTGAGTAGAGTGTTGGAAGCAATGTTGTAGATGACATCGCCGAAGTCAAGGATCGGTAGGATAGTCAGCTTTACTAGGGTAAGCTTGGCAGTGTGAGTGAAGGAGGCTTTGTTGCGGAATAGAAAGCCGACTCTTGATTTGATTTTCGATTGGAGATGTTTGATATGGGTCTGGAAGGAGAGTTTGCAGTCTAGCCAGACACCTTGGTACTTATAGATGTCCACATATTCAAGGTTGGAACCATCCAGTGTGGTGATGCTAGTCGGGCATGCGGGTGCAGGCAGCGATCGGTTGAAAAGCATGCATTTGGTTTTACTAGCATTTAAGAGCAGTTGGAGGCCACGGAAGGAGTGTTGTATGGCATTGAAGCTCGTTTGGAGGTTAGATAGCACAGTGTCCAATGACGGGCCGAAAGTATATAGAATGGTGTCGTCTGCGTAGAGGTGGATCAGGGAATCGCCCGCAGTAAGAGCAACATCATTGATATATACAGAGAAAAGAGTCGGCCCGAGAATTGAACCCTGTGGCACCCCCATAGAGACTGCCAGCGGACTGGACAGCATGCCCTCCGATTTGACACACTGAACTCTGTCTGCAAAGTAATTGGTGAACCAGGCAAGGCAGTCATCCGAAAAACCGAGGCTACCGAGTCTGCCGATAAGAATATGGTGATTGACAGAGTCGAAAGCCTTGGCAAGGTCGATGAAGACGGCTGCACAGTACTGTCTTTTATCGATGGCGGTTATGATGTCGTTTAGTACCTTGAGTGTGGCTGAGGTGCACCCGTGACCGGCTCGGAAACCAGATTGCATAGCGGAGAAGGTACGGTGGGATTCGAGATGGTCAGTGACCTGTTTGTTGACTTGGCTTTCGAAGACCTTAGATAGGCAGGGCAGAATGGATATAGGTCTGTAACAGTTTGGGTCCAGGGTGTCTCCCCCTTTGAAGAGGGGGATGACTGCGGCAGCTTTCCAATCCTTGGGGATCTCAGATGATATGAAAGAGAGGTTGAACTGGCTGGTAATAGGGGTTAGCCAGGCGGAAGGCATGGCCAGCCGTTGAAAAATGCTTGTTGAAGTTTTCGATAATCATGGATTTGTCGGTGGTGACCGTGTTCCCTAGCCTCAGTGCAGTGGACAGCTCGGAGGAGGTGCTCTTGTTCTCCATGGACTTCACAGTGTCCCAGAACTTTTTGGAGTTGGAGCTAAAGGATGCAAACTTCTGCCTGAAGAAGCTGGCCTTAGCTTTCCTGACTGACTGCGTGTATTGGTTCCTGACTTCCCTGAACAGTTGCATATCGCGGGGACTGTTCGATGCTATTGCAGTCCGCCACAGGATGTTTTTGTGCTGGTCGAGGGCAGTCAGGTCTGGAGTGAACCAAGGGCTGTATCTGTTCTTAGTTCTGCATTTTTTGAACGGAGCATGCTTATCTAAAATGGTGAGGAAGTTACTCTTAAAGAATGACCAGGCATTATGGCCAAACAGTTCTATTTTTGTTTCATCAGACCAGAGGACATTTCTCCAAAAAGTACGATCTTTGTCCATATGTGAAGTTGCAAACCGTAGTCTGGATTTTCTATGTTGGTTTTGGAATAGTGGCTTCTGCCTTGCTGACTGGCCTTTCAGATTATGTCGATATAGGATTCGTTTTACTGTGGATATATATACTTTTGTACCTGTTTCCTCCAGCATCTTAACTTCCTTTGCTGTTGTTCTGGGATTGATTTGCACTTTTTGCACCAAAGTACGTTGATCTCTAGGAGACAGAACACGTCTCCATCCTGACCGGCTGTGCGGTCCCAAGATGTTTATATTTGCATACTACTGTTTGTACAGATGAACATGGTACCTTCAGGCATTTGGACATTTCTCCCAAGGATGAACCAGACTTGTGGAGGTTTACCATTTTTTTCCTGATGTCTTAGCTGATTTCTTTTGATTTTCCTATGATGTCAAGCAAAGAGGCACTGCGTTTGAAGGTAGGCCTTGAAATATATCCACAGGCACACCTCCTATTGACTCAAATGATGTCTATGACATAATTTTCTGGAATTTTCCAAGCTGTTTAAAGGCACAGTCAACTTAGAGTATGTAAACATTTTACACCCAGGAATTGTGATACAGTAAATTACAAGTTAAATAATTTGTCTGGAAACAATTGTTGGAAAAATGTGTCATGCACAAAGTAGCTGTCCTAACCGACTTGCCAAAAATGACTTTGAATGACTCCATCCTAAGTGTATGTAAACTTATGACTTCAACTGTACATACCAGGTGTTACGGTATGTTTTAAACCAGCTCCGTACCAGGTTTTACATAAGGTACATCTAATTAAGGTACCTACCAGGTGTTACAGTCCTTATTGATGCTCTGCCCAGGTGCATAGGCTCTGTTGTTATGGTAACACGGACACTGCTCTGGAGTGATGCACTCTCTCCTATGTCGAACCTGAATAAAACAATCAATCAAGTTTTTAAAAGCATTTTTTAAAACAGGGACTGACCAGGTGACTGGTGGCTGGACTCTCTGGCCAATCAGTTACATGTATCTATCACTTAGTTCACACCCTGACAGACAGACAGACAGACAGACAGACAGACAGACAGACAGACAGACAGACAGACAGACAGACCTTGACTAGGACGTAGGTTAGCGTCAAGGTCAGGGTTAGGGTTAGAGGTCAGGGATACAGACCGTGCCGTTTGGACAGAGACTGCCGGGGATACAGGCCAGACTGAAACAGTATTTATTTGGTGTTGTATTTTGTTAGGATCCCCATTAGCTGTTGCTAATTAGCAGCTACTCTTCATGGGGTCCAAACAAAACATGAAACATTACATAATACTAGAAACGTGCATGCCCCGCCCACCTGAGGATCTCCTTTACAGCCATTTATTTCCTGTTTGAGGGCTGCAAAATCCACTTGTCACTTAAATCACGTTGGATTGAGTGCTTTCATTTTGCTCCTGCAACACTTTCATACTCTTTCTTGTGCCTGTCGTTTTTCCCTGTTAACATCACAACCGTGGAGATGTTTATAATGAACTGTCTAACACACCCCGGTAAATGACTGAAATATTCTCAACTTTGTCTTTGCATCTAAAGCTTAATCTTTGTCTGGGATTTAATGCATCATCTCAACACTTACATAAAAAGACAGAGAAGAAGGATAGGATACATACCAAACTGGGGAGGCAGGTAGCCTAGTGTTTAGAGTGTTGGACTAGTAACCAAAAGGTTACAAGATCGAATCCCCAAGCTGACAAGATAAACATCTCAAATCAAATCAAATGTTATTTGTCACATACACATGATTAGCAGTGGTTAATGCAAGTGTAGCGAAATGCTTGTGCTTCTAGTTCCGACAATGCAGTAATAACCAACAAGTAATCTAACTAACAATTCCAAAACTACTGTCTTATACAGTGTAAGGGGAATGAAACCTAAGATGACCTGGGGTACTAATTGGCTCTGAACAAGGTAGATAACTCCCTGTTCCTAGGCTGTTATTGAAAATAAGAATGTGTTCTTAACGTTTTGCGTGTAGGGGGGCAGTATTTTCGATTTTGGCTAAAAAAACATACCCATTTGAAACTGCCTATTTCTCAGCCCCAGAAACTAGAATGTGCATATAATTGTCAGATTAGGATAGAAAACACTAAAGTTTCCAAAACTGTAAAAATATTGTCTGTGAGTATAACAGAACTGATATTGCAGGCGAAATCCTGAGGAAAATCCAATCAGGAAGTGCCTCTTATTTTATAATAATAATAATAATAATAATAATATATGCCATTTAGCAGACGCTTTTATCCAAAGCGACTTACAGTCAGTGATGTGTGCATACATTCTACGTATGGGTGGTCCCGGGAATCGAACCCACTACCCTGGCGTTACAAGCGCCATGCTCTACCAACTGAGCTACAGAAGGACCACTGAAACCTCTCTGTTCCTAAGCATGCCTATCCTCCATTTAAAGGGATATCAACCAGATTCATTTTTTCTATGGCTTCCCTAAGGTGTCAACAGTCTTTAGACAGTTTCAGGCTTTTATTTTGAAAAATGAGCGTGAAGGATCACATTGCGTAAGTGAATAGGTGGGGGCTCTCAGAGTGAGTTTTGCGCAACTGAGTAAAGCGGCCATTGTTTCTCCCGCTGTTATTGAAAAAGCTACACACTCGGTTGATATATTATCGAATGTATATTTTAAAAACAACTTGAGGATTGATTATAAAAACGTTTGACATGTTTCTGTGGACATTATGGATATTATTTGGAATATACGTCTGCGTTGTGGTGACCACTCTTTCCTGTGGATTTCTGAACATAACGCGACAAACAAACGTTGGTATTTTGGGTATAAAAATAATCTTTATGGAACAAAAGGAACATTTGTTGTGTAACTGGGAGTCTCGTGAGTGAAAACATCCGAAGATCATCAAAGGAATTGCTTTTCTGATTTTCGTGACATACCTACTTAATGCTTAGTGTACATAATGTTATGCGATGCTATCGATAAACTTACTCAAACGCTTGGATTGCTTTCGCTGTAAAGCATGATTTCAAAATCTGAGACGACAGATGGATTAACAAAAGGCTAAACTGTGTTTTGCAATATTGCACTTGTGATTTCATGAATATTAACATTTTTAGTAATATTATTTGACTGTGGCGCTATGCTATTCAGCGTTGCTGATGACAATTATCCCGATACCGGGATGGGTAGCGTCACTGACTCGCCTTGTTAATTATATTTAAAAAAATAAATAATAATAAAACCTCTGGGACCAGGGAGAGTATACAGACCAAACTCTGGAAACAGGGACAGGGTACAGACCAAACTCTGGAAACAGGGTCAGTATACAGACCAAACTCTGGAAACAGGGACAGGGTACAGACCAAACTCTGGAAACAGGGTCAGTATACAGACAAACTCTGGAAACAGGGTCAGTATACAGACAAACTCTGGAAACAGGGTCAGTATACAGACAAACTCTGGAAACGGGGTCAGTATACAGACCAAACTCTGGAAACAGGGTCAGTATACAGACAAACTCTGGAAACAGGGTCAGTATACAGACCAAACTCTGGAAACAGGGACAGGGTACAGACCAAACTCTGGAAACAGGGACAGGGTACAGACCAAACTCTGGAAACAGGGTCAGGGTACAGACCAAACTCTGGAAACAGGGACAGGGTACAGACCAAACTCTGGAAACAGGGACAGGGTACAGACCAAACTCTGGAAACAGGGTCAGGGTACAGACCAAACTCTGGAAACAGGGACAGGGTACAGACCAAACTCTGGAAACAGGGTCAGGGTACAGACCAAACTCTGGAAACAGGGACAGGGTACAGACCAAACTCTGGAAACAGGGACAGGGTACAGACCAAACTCTGGAAACAGGGACAGGGTACAGACCAAACTCTGGAAACAGGGACAGGGTACAGACCAAACTCTGGAAACAGGGTCAGGGTACAGACCAAACTCTGGAAACAGGGTCAGGATACAGACCAAACTCTGTGGACAAGGGTAAGGGTACAGACCAAACTCTGGAACCAGGGTCAGGATACAGACCAAACTCTGGAAATAGGGTCAGGATACAGACCAAACTCTGGAAACAGGTTCAGGGTACAGACCAAACTCTGGAAACAGGGTCATGGTACAGACCAAACTCTGTAAACAGGGTCAGGATACAGACCAAACTCTGTGGACAAGGGTAAGGGTACAGACCAAACTCTGTGGACCAGGGTCAGTATACAGACCAAACTCTGTGGACCAGGGTAAGGGTACAGACCAAACTCTGGGGACCAGGGTCAGGGTACAGACCAAAATCTGGGGACCAGGTTAAGTGTCAGAGTATGTGTGCTGCTGAATCAAATAATCACCTCATCATTAAGCTTTGATTATTTGAATCAGCTGTGTAGTGCTAGGGCAATAACCAAGACTTGCTCCTTGGGGCGGCCCCAGGACCCAGTTTGGGAAACCATGACCTAGAGGCAAATTGCTGGGTGGCTTAGTATTTCTCAGTAGGCCTAGACGATCAATAGTTTCTACTGTTATAATCCAGTGTTACTCAGCCCTCTGTGTTTGAGTTTTTGACCACCCTATATTGGTCTCCAGACCCAAATTTCTAAGGTTCTCCACTATGAGCTCTAAAGTGAACATACAACACAGTGGATCTGTCATCCTTCTGAATGTGGTATAGATGTCGTTTAAGTCTGCATTCTAGTTTTGTTTTGTGTCTCTCCAATATAGAGTTTGTGACAAACAAGGCACTCAATCATATAAAACACATTTACAGTATCCTGTTGGACTTTCTGCCTGATTGGAGCCCCGAATGCCTATTTGACATCAGCGCCTGAGAATAAGATCAGGCGCTGATCTCAAAACCCTGGATTGTAGGTTAGCATATGGTTAACAGTTAACTACCTAAAGTGCCAATAGAAGCTGAAACAATCTAGATATAGGCTAGAATGGAAACATCCCTTATGAACACAGCAAAATAGTTCATTACACAAAGTATCATGCCATCATAATGGAATGAAAACATGAAATAAGAAGAAATAAGAATTTAAAGTGATAAGACATGGCCAGATATGGAATTATTAACACATACTAACTAAACTACAGCCTCTGAATGAGTGTCAATTTCAGGGTCAGGTTTGGGGATAGTGTTGGGGCCAGGTTTGAGCTCAGAGTCAGGGTTAGGTTAGAGGACAATTTACCTCAGAGGACAGGCAATGCAGAGACACATGTTCTCTAATTCTATTGCTCCTAGCGATACATCTTTATAAAAGTTGTTATGTGAGAGGTAAGAAAACAGCCAAGTCTTAGTAACCTCTAGGTGCTGGGGTTAGGGTTAGGGCAAGGATCAAAGGCAAGGCTTAGTAGCTAGGTGCTGGGGTTAGGTTTAAGGTGAAGGAGGGGTTCGAATTAGGGCCAAGTTTAAGGTTAAGGTAACAGCTGGAGCAAAGGTTAGGTTCGGGGTTAAGGTTAGGGCCAAGACCTGGTCTTTAACCTCTGTCTAAATGCAATCTTCATGAGTGTTGAAGTCACAGAGAACAACCGAGCAGTACCCTGTCTTCTCCGAACTGTCTGGCAGATGGAGACAGAAGCTCCTATGTGAACTAGCAGTCCACCTGTCTTCTCCAAACTGTCCAGCAGATGGAGACAGAGGCTCCTATGTGAACTAGCAGTCCACCTGTCTTCTCCAAACTGTCCAGCAGATGGAGCCAGAGGCTCCTATATGTCCATGGATTTCTCTAATACTTGTCTTTCAGACCTGTGGGATCAATACCACGTTTGGAGAAGACAGGGTACTGCTAGTTTGTTCTCTGTGACCTCTACACTCATGAAGATTGCATTTAGACAGACAAAGGAGAAGATTGTGGACTACAGAAAAAAGAGGACCGAGCACGCTCCCATTCTCATCGATGCTGCTACAGTGGAGCAGGTTGAGGGCTACAAGTTCCTTGGCATCCACATCACCAACAAACTAACATGGTCCAAACACACTAAGACATGAAGAGTGCACAACAAAACATATTCCCCCTCAGGACAGTGAAAAGATTTGGCATGGGACCTCAGATCCTCAAAAGGCTCTACAGCTGAACCCTCAAGAACATCCTGACTGGTTTTATCACTGCATGGTATGCCAACTGCTCGGCCTCTGACCGCAAGGCACTACAGAGGGTAGTGCGAACGGCCCAGTACATCACTGGGGAAAGCTTCCTGGAATCTTCCATTCCTCTCAACATTTTTAGAGAAGGCTTTTTTTTTTTTAGAGAAGGTTTAGAGGCTTCTAAACAGCTTCTACCCCTAAGCCATAAGACTCCTGAACACCTAATCAGGGTCGGGGTCAGGGTTAGGGTCAGGGTCGGGTCGGGGTTAGGGTCAAGGATTGAGGTTGCGGTCAGAGCTAGGGTTTGTCTTGGGGTCAGGGTTAGGGTTAGGTTTAGGGTTAGGGTTAGGGTAGGGTTAAGGTCAGGATCAGGGTCAGGGTCAGGTCAGGGTTAGGGTCAAGGTCGGGGTTGGGGTTAGGGTTGGGGTCAGAGTTAGCGTTAGGGTCAGGGTAAGGGTTAGGGTAAGGGTTAGGGTCAGGACGTGGTTGGGTTTAGGGTGGGGGTTAAGGTTAAGTTTAAGTTTAAGGTTGGAGTTAGGGTCAGGGTCAGGGTTGGGGTTAAGGTCAGGGTTGGGGTTAGGGTCAGGGTTGGGGTTAGGGCCAGGGTTGGGGTTAGGGTTGGGGTTAGGGTCAGGGTTGGGGTTAGGGTCAGGGTTGGGGTTAGGGCCAGGGTCAGGGTCAGGGTTGGGGTTAGGTTCAGGGTTGGGGTTAGGGCCAGGGTTGGGGTTAGGGTTAGGGTTGGGGTTGGGGTTAGGGTCAGTGTGCGTACCGTGCCGTTGGGACAGAGACACCCGGGGATACAGGCCAGACTGAGACAGGGTAAGGGTTAGGGTTGGGGTTAGGGCCAGGGTTGGGGTTAGGGTTAGGGTTGGGGTTAGGGCCAGGGTTGGGGTTAGGGTTAGGGTTGGGGTTGGGGTTAGGGTCAGTGTACGTACCGTGCCGTTGGGACAGAGACACCCGGGGATACAGGCCAGACTGAGACAGGGTAAGGGTTAGGGTTGGGGTTAGGGCCAGGGTTAGGGTTAGGGTCAGTGTACGTACCGTGCCGTTGGGACAGAGACACCCGGGGATACAGGCCAGACTGAGACAGGGTTAGGGTCAGGGTTGGGGTTAGGGCCAGGGTTGGGGTTAGGGTCAGTGTACGTACCGTGCCGTTGGGACAGAGACACCCGGGGATACAGGCCAGACTGAGACAGGGTAAGGGTCAGGGTTAGGGTTAGGGTTAGGGTCAGTGTACGTACCGTGCCGTTGGGACAGAGACACCCGGGGATACAGGCCAGACTGAGACAGGGTCAGGGTCAGGGTTGGGGTTAGGGTCAGGGTTGGGGTTAGGGTCAGTGTACGTACCGTGCCGTTGGGACAGAGACACCCGGGGATACAGGCCAGACTGAGACAGGGTTAGGGTTAGGGTTGGGGTTAGGGCCAGGGTTGGGGTTAGGGTCAGTGTACGTACCGTGCCGTTGGGACAGAGACACCCGGGGATACAGGCCAGACTGAGACAGGGTTAGGGTTGGGGTTGGGGTTAGGGTCAGTGTACGTACCGTGCCGTTGGGACAGAGACACCCGGGGATACAGGCCAGACTGAGACAGGGTTAGGGTTGGGGTTGGGGTTAGGGTCAGTGTACGTACCGTGCCGTTGGGACAGAGACACCCGGGGATACAGGCCAGACTGAGACAGGGTTGGGGTTAGGGTCAGGGTTGGGGTTAGGGTTAGGGTTAGGGTTAGGGTTAGGGTTAGGGTTAGGGTTAGGGTCAGTGTACGTACCGTGCCGTTGGGACAGAGACACCCGGGGATACAGGCCAGACTGAGACAGGGTTGGGGTTAGGGTCAGTGTACGTACCGTGCCGTTGGGACAGAGACACCCGGGGATACAGGCCAGACTGAGACAGGGTTGGGGTTAGGGTCAGGGTTAGGGTTAGGGTCAGTGTACGTACCGTGCCGTTGGGACAGAGACACCCGGGGATACAGGCCAGACTGAGACAGGGTTGGGGTTAGGGTCAGGGTAAGGGTTAGGGTTGGGGTTAGGGTTGGGGTTGGGGTTAGGGTCAGTGTACGTACCGTGCCGTTGGGACAGAGACACCCGGGGATACAGGCCAGACTGAGACAGGGTAAGGGTTAGGGTTAGGGTTAGGGTCAGGGTAAGGGTTAGGGTCAGTGTACGTACCGTGCCGTTGGGACAGAGACACCCGGGGATACAGGCCAGACTGAGACAGGGTTAGGGTTAGGGTTAGGGTTAGGGTCAGTGTACGTACCGTGCCGTTGGGACAGAGACACCCGGGGATACAGGCCAGACTGAGACAGGGTTAGGGTTAGGGTTAGGGCCAGGGTTAGGGTTAGGGTCAGTGTACGTACCGTGCCGTTGGGACAGAGACACCCGGGGATACAGGCCAGACTGAGACAGGGTTGGGGTTAGGGCCAGTGTACGTACCGTGCCGTTGGGACAGAGACACCCGGGGATACAGGCCAGACTGACAGGGTAAGGGTTAGGGTTAGGGTTAGGGTCAGGGTAAGGGTTAGGGTCAGTGTACGTACCGTGCCGTTGGGACAGAGACACCCGGGGATACAGGCCAGACTGAGACAGGGTTAGGGCCAGGGTTGGGGTTAGGGTCAGTGTACGTACCGTGCCGTTGGGACAGAGACACCCGGGGATACAGGCCAGACTGAGACAGGGTTAGGGTTAGGGTTGGGGTTAGGGTTAGGGTTAGGGTCAGTGTACGTACCGTGCCGTTGGGACAGAGACACCCGGGGATACAGGCCAGACTGAGACAGGGTTGGGGTTAGGGCCAGGGTTGGGGTTAGGGTCAGTGTACGTACCGTGCCGTTGGGACAGAGACACCCGGGGATACAGGCCAGACTGAGACAGGGTTAGGGTTAGGGTTGGGGTTAGGGTTAGGGTTAGGGTTAGGGTCAGTGTACGTACCGTGCCGTTGGGACAGAGACACCCGGGGATACAGGCCAGACTGAGACAGGGTTAGGGTTAGGGTTGGGGTTAGGGTTAGGGTTAGGGTTAGGGTCAGTGTACGTACCGTGCCGTTGGGACAGAGACACCCGGGGATACAGGCCAGACTGAGACAGGGTTGGGGTTAGGGTTAGGGTTGGGGTTAGGGCCAGGGTTGGGGTTAGGGTCAGTGTACGTACCGTGCCGTTGGGACAGAGACACCCGGGGATACAGGCCAGACTGAGACAGGGTTAGGGTTAGGGTTGGGGTTAGGGTTAGGGTTAGGGTCAGTGTACGTACCGTGCCGTTGGGACAGAGACACCCGGGGATACAGGCCAGACTGAGACAGGGTTAGGGTTAGGGTTGGGGTTAGGGTTAGGGTTAGGGTTAGGGTCAGTGTACGTACCGTGCCGTTGGGACAGAGACACCCGGGGATACAGGCCAGACTGAGACAGGGTTAGGGTTAGGGTTGGGGTTAGGGTTAGGGTTAGGGTTAGGGTCAGTGTACGTACCGTGCCGTTGGGACAGAGACACCCGGGGATACAGGCCAGACTGAGACAGGGTTAGGGTTAGGGTTGGGGTTAGGGCCAGGGTTGGGGTTAGGGTCAGTGTACGTACCGTGCCGTTGGGACAGAGACACCCAGGGATACAGGCCAGACTGAGACAGGGTAAGGGTTAGGGTCAGTGTACGTACCGTGCCGTTGGGACAGAGACACCCGGGGATACAGGCCAGACTGAGACAGGGTAAGTCCAGATTCTGACAGGTTCTTGAACACTCCAGACCCTCCTCCCCGCCCTCACACCCAACACGCCTCAGAGGGGGGACACAGGTAGCCGCACGGCGCTCTGGACACATAAACACATATAAAGCTCAGGACCTAGAAAGTTATATTGTACGAGAAATTATACTTTGAACAATATTACTTTTAACAATATAATAAAATATGTATTACTTTTAACAATATAGTATATATTAATATATAATACTTTTTTAGTTCATGCAGAGATATTAAATACATACACACACACACACACACACACACACACACACACACACACACACACACACACACACACACACACACACACACACACACACACACACACACACACACACACACACAGACAGACAGACAGACAGACAGACAGACAGACAGACAGACAGACAGACAGACAGACAGACAGACAGACAGACAGACAGACAGACAGACAGACAGACAGATAAGCACATACACTCACTCACACACACAGACACACAGACACACAATACCTCTGGAGGGTGGCTGGTCGTCCTGGAAGAACATGTCAGACAGCATAACTCCACTCATCTCAGTAGAGCTGCAGCTCATAGATCCGTTCTCACAGTAACTACACACACACACACACACAAACACACACGCACACACACATGTCAGTTTGGGTAAAAGTGTGTTTGAGTGTGTGCTTTATTCTATAGCTAGAGGACTAGAGTCAAGTATAATTTCTGTCTTTATCTGTTGTGGTCTATTACTGTCTGTCTGTCTTTATCTGTTGTGGTCTGGTACTGTCTTTATCTGTTGTGGTCTAGTACTGTCTTTATCTGTTGTGGTCTAGTACTGTCTATACCTGTTGTGGTCTAGTACTGTCTTTATCTGTTGTGGTCTAGTACTGTCTATACCTGTTGTGGTTTAGTACTGTCTTTATCTGTTGTGGTCTATTACTGTCTTTCTGTCTTTATCTGTTGTGGTCTAGTACTGTCTTTATCTGTTGTGGTCTAGTACTGTCTTTATCTGTTATGGTCTATTACTGTCTTTCTGTCTTTATCTGTTGTGGTCTAGTACTGTCTGTCTGTCTTTATCTGTTGTGGTCTGGTACTGTCTTTATCTGTTGTGGTCTAGTACTGTCTTTATCTGTTGTGGTCTAGTACTGTCTTTATCTGTTGTGGTCTAGTACTGTCTTTATCTGTTGTGGTCTAGTACTGTCTATACCTGTTGTGGTCTAGTACTGTCTTTATCTGTTGTGGTCTAGTACTGTCTATACCTGTTGTGGTTTAGTACTGTCTTTATCCGTTGTGGTCTATTACTGTCTTTCTGTCTTTATCTGTTGTGGTCTAGTACTGTCTTTATCTGTTGTGGTCTAGTACTGTCTTTATCTGTTGTGGTCTATTACTGTCTTTCTGTCTTTATCTGTTGTGGTCTAGTACTGTCTTTATCTGTTGTGGTCTAGTACTGTCTTTATCTGTTGTGGTCTAGTACTGTCTTTATCTGTTGTGGTCTAGTACTGTCTTTATCTGTTGTGGTCTAGTACTGTCTTTATCTGTTGTGGTCTAGTACTGTCTGTCTGTCTTTATCTGTTGTGGTCTAGTACTGTCTGTCTGTCTTTATCTGTTGTGGTCTCGTACTGTCTTTATCTGTTGTGGTCTAGTACTGTCTTTATCTGTTGTGGTCTAGTACTGTCTTTATCTGTTGTGGTCTAGTACTGTCTTTATCTGTTGTGGTCTAGTACTGTCTATACCTGTTGTGGTCTAGTACTGTCTATACCTGTTGTGGTCTAGTACTTTCTATACCTGTTGTGGTCTAGTACTGTCTATACCTGTTGTGGTCTAGTACTGTCTGTCTGTCTTTATCTGTTGTGGTCTAGTACTGTCTTTATCTGTTGTGGTCTAGTACTGTCTTTATCTGTTGTGGTCTAGTACTGTCTTTATCTGTTGTGGTCTAGTACTGTCTTTATCTGTTGTGGTCTCGTACTGTCTTTATCTGTTGTGGTCTCGTACTGTCTTTATCTGTTGTGGTCTAGTACTGTCTGCCTGTCTTTATCTGTTGTGGTCTAGTACTGTCTTTATCTGTTGTGGTCTAGTACTGTCTTTATCTGTTGTGGTCTGGTACTGTCTTTATCTGTTGTGGTCTGGTACTGTCTTTATCTGTTGTGGTCTAGTACTGTCTTTATCTGTTGTGGTCTAGTACTGTCTTTATCTGTTGTGGTCTAGTACTGTCTTTATCTGTTGTGGTCTGGTACTGTCTTTATCTGTTGTGGTCTCGTACTGTCTTTATCTGTTGTGGTCTGGTACTGTCTTTATCTGTTGTGGTCTAGTACTGTCTTTATCTGTTGTGGTCTGGTACTGTCTTTATCTGTTGTGGTCTAGTACTGTCTATATCTGTTGTGGTCTGGTACTGTCTTTATCTGTTGTGGTCTGGTACTGTCTTTATCTGTTGTGGTCTGGTACTGTCTTTACCTGTTGTGGTCTGGTACTGTCTTTATCTGTTGTGGTCTAGTACTGTCTTTATCTGTTGTGGTCTGGTACTGTCTTTATCTGTTGTGGTCTAGTACTGTCTTTATCTGTTGTGGTCTGGTACTGTCTTTATCTGTTGTGGTCTAGTACTGTCTGTATCTGTTGTGGTCTAGTACTGTCTGCCTGTCTTTATCTGTTGTGGTCTAGTACTGTCTGTCTGTCTTTATCTGTTGTGGTCTAGTACTGTCTTTATCTGTTGTGGTCTAGTACTGTCTTTATCTGTTGTGGTCTAGTACTGTCTTTATCTGTTGTGGTCTAGTACTGTCTTTATCTGTTGTGGTCTAGTACTGTCTGTCTGTCTTTATCTGTTGTGGTCTAGTACTGTCTTTATCTGTTGTGGTCTAGTACTGTCTGTATCTGTTGTGGTCTAGTACTGTCTTTATCTGTTGTGGTCTAGTACTGTCTTTATCTGTTGTGGTCTAGTACTGTCTTTATCTGTTGTGGTCTAGTACTGTCTTTATCTGTTGTGGTCTAGTACTGTCTGGTACTGTATATCTGTTGTGGTCTAGTACTGTCTGTCTGTCTTTATCTGTTGTGGTCTAGTACTGTCTTTATCTGTTGTGGTCTAGTACTGTCTTTATCTGTTGTGGTCTGGTACTGTCTTTATCTGTTGTGGTCTAGTACTGTCTTTATCTGTTGTGGTCTAGTACTGTCTTTATCTGTTGTGGTCTAGTACTGTCTTTATCTGTTGTGGTCTAGTACTGTCTATATCTGTTGTGGTCTCGTACTGTCTTTATCTGTTGTGGTCTGGTACTGTCTTTATCTGTTGTGGTCTAGTACTGTCTTTATCTGTTGTGGTCTGGTACTGTCTTTATCTGTTGTGGTCTAGTACTGTCTTTATCTGTTGTGGTCTAGTACTGTCTTTATCTGTTGTGGTCTCGTACTGTCTTTATCTGTTGTGGTCTAGTACTGTCTATATCTGTTGTGGTCTCGTACTGTCTTTATCTGTTGTGGTCTGGTACTGTCTTTATCTGTTGTGGTCTGGTACTGTCTTTATCTGTTGTGGTCTGGTACTGTCTTTATCTGTTGTGGTCTCGTACTGTCTTTATCTGTTGTGGTCTAGTACTGTCTTTATCTGTTGTGGTCTAGTACTGTCTGTCTGTCTTTATCTGTTGTGGTCTAGTACTGTCTTTATCTGTTGTGGTCTTGTACTGTCTTTATCTGTTGTGGTCTAGTACTGTCTGTCTGTCTTTATCTGTTGTGGTCTAGTACTGTCTATACCTGTTGTGGTCTAGTACTGTCTATACCTGTTGTTGTCTAGTACTGTCTATACCTGTTGTGGTCTAGTACTGTCTATACCTGTTGTGGTCTAGTACTGTATATACCTGTTGTGGTCTAGTACTGTCTATACCTGTTGTTGTCTAGTACTGTCTATACCTGTTGTGGTCTAGTACTGTCTATACCTGTTGTGGTCTAGTACTGTATATACCTGTTGTGGTCTAGTACTGTCTATACCTGTTGTGGTCTAGTACTGTCTATACCTGTTGTGTTCTAGTACTGTCTATACCTGTTGTGGTCTAGTACTGTCTATACCTGTTGTGGTCTAGTACTTTCTATACCTGTTGTGGTCTAGTACTGTCTTTATCTGTTGTGGTCTAGTACTGTCTGTCTGTCTTTATCTGTTGTGGTCTAGTACTGTCTGTCTGTCTTTATCTGTTGTGGTCTTGTACTGTCTGTCTGTCTTTATCTGTTGTGGTCTAGTACTGTCTTTATCTGTTGTGGTCTACTATTGTCTATACCTGTTGTGGTCTAGTACTGTCTTTACCTGTTGTGGTCTAGTACTGTCTATACCTGTTGTGGTCTAGTACTGTCTATACCTGTTGTGGTCTAGTACTGTCTGTCTGTCTTTATCTGTTGTGGTCTCGTACTGTCTATATCTGTTGTGGTCTACTATTGTCTATACCTGTTGTGGTCTAGTACTGTCTATACCTGTTGTGGTCTAGTACTGTCTATACCTGTTGTGGTCTAGTACTGTCTTTCTGTCTATACCTGTTGTGGTCTAGTACTGTCTTTATCTGTTGTGGTCTGGTACTGTCTTTATCTGTTGTGGTCTAGTACTGTCTTTATCTGTTGTGGTCTAGTACTGTCTATACCTGTTGTGGTCTTGTACTGTCTTTATCTGTTGTGGTCTAGTACTGTCTGTCTGTCTTTATCTGTTGTGGTCTCGTACTGTCTATATCTGTTGTGGTCTACTATTGTCTATACCTGTTGTGGTCTTGTACTGTCTATACCTGTTGTGGTCTTGTACTGTCTGTCTGTGTTTATCTGTTGTGGTCTCGTACTGTCTATATCTGTTGTGGTCTACTATTGTCTATACCTGTTGTGGTCTAGTACTGTCTATACCTGTTGTGGTCTAGTACTGTCTTTATCTGTTGTGGTCTAGTACTGTCTATACCTGTTGTGGTCTAGTACTGTCTTTATCTGTTGTGGTCTTGTACTGTGTGTCTGTCTTTATCTGTTGTGGTCTTGTACTGTCTATACCTGTTGTGGTCTTGTACTGTCTGTCTGTCTTTATCTGTTGTGGTCTCGTACTGTCTATATCTGTTGTGGTCTACTATTGTCTATACCTGTTGTGGTCTAGTACTGTCTATACCTGTTGTGGTCTAGTACTGTCTTTATCTGTTGTGGTCTAGTACTGTCTTTATCTGTTGTGGTCTAGTACTGTCTTTATCTGTTGTGGTCTACTATTGTCTATACCTGTTGTGGTCTAGTATTGTCTATACCTGTTGTGGTCTACTATTGTCTATACCTGTTGTGGTCTACTATTGTCTATACCTGTTGTGGTCTAGTACTGTCTTTATCTGTTGTGGTCTTGTACTGTCTGTCTGTCTTTATCTGTTGTGGTCTTGTGCTGTCTGTCTGTCTTTACCTGTTGTGGTCTTGTACTGTCTGTCTGTCTTTACCTGTTGTGGTCTAGTACTGTCTATACCTGTTGTTGTCTAGTACTGTCTATACCTGTTGTGGTCTAGTACTGTCTATACCTGTTGTGGTCTAGTACTGTATATACCTGTTGTGGTCTAGTACTGTCTATACCTGTTGTGGTCTAGTACTGTCTATACCTGTTGTGTTCTAGTACTGTCTATACCTGTTGTGGTCTAGTACTGTCTATACCTGTTGTGGTCTAGTACTTTCTATACCTGTTGTGGTCTAGTACTGTCTTTATCTGTTGTGGTCTAGTACTGTCTGTCTGTCTTTATCTGTTGTGGTCTAGTACTGTCTGTCTGTCTTTATCTGTTGTGGTCTTGTACTGTCTGTCTGTCTTTATCTGTTGTGGTCTAGTACTGTCTTTATCTGTTGTGGTCTACTATTGTCTATACCTGTTGTGGTCTAGTACTGTCTTTACCTGTTGTGGTCTAGTACTGTCTATACCTGTTGTGGTCTAGTACTGTCTATACCTGTTGTGGTCTAGTACTGTCTGTCTGTCTTTATCTGTTGTGGTCTCGTACTGTCTATATCTGTTGTGGTCTACTATTGTCTATACCTGTTGTGGTCTAGTACTGTCTATACCTGTTGTGGTCTAGTACTGTCTATACCTGTTGTGGTCTAGTACTGTCTTTCTGTCTATACCTGTTGTGGTCTAGTACTGTCTTTATCTGTTGTGGTCTGGTACTGTCTTTATCTGTTGTGGTCTAGTACTGTCTTTATCTGTTGTGGTCTAGTACTGTCTATACCTGTTGTGGTCTTGTACTGTCTTTATCTGTTGTGGTCTAGTACTGTCTGTCTGTCTTTATCTGTTGTGGTCTCGTACTGTCTATATCTGTTGTGGTCTACTATTGTCTATACCTGTTGTGGTCTTGTACTGTCTATAGCTGTTGTGGTCTTGTACTGTCTGTCTGTGTTTATCTGTTGTGGTCTCGTACTGTCTATATCTGTTGTGGTCTACTATTGTCTATACCTGTTGTGGTCTAGTACTGTCTATACCTGTTGTGGTCTAGTACTGTCTTTATCTGTTGTGGTCTAGTACTGTCTATACCTGTTGTGGTCTAGTACTGTCTTTATCTGTTGTGGTCTTGTACTGTGTGTCTGTCTTTATCTGTTGTGGTCTTGTACTGTCTATACCTGTTGTGGTCTTGTACTGTCTGTCTGTCTTTATCTGTTGTGGTCTCGTACTGTCTATATCTGTTGTGGTCTACTATTGTCTATACCTGTTGTGGTCTAGTACTGTCTATACCTGTTGTGGTCTAGTACTGTCTTTATCTGTTGTGGTCTAGTACTGTCTTTATCTGTTGTGGTCTAGTACTGTCTTTATCTGTTGTGGTCTACTATTGTCTATACCTGTTGTGGTCTAGTATTGTCTATACCTGTTGTGGTCTACTATTGTCTATACCTGTTGTGGTCTACTATTGTCTATACCTGTTGTGGTCTAGTACTGTCTTTATCTGTTGTGGTCTTGTACTGTCTGTCTGTCTTTATCTGTTGTGGTCTTGTGCTGTCTGTCTGTCTTTACCTGTTGTGGTCTTGTACTGTCTGTCTGTCTTTACCTGTTGTGGTCTAGTACTGTCTTTACCTGTTGTGGTCTTGTGCTGTCTGTCTGTCTTTACCTGTTGTGGTCTAGTACTGTCTATACCTGTTGTGGTCTAGTACTGTCTATACCTGTTGTGGTCTAGTACTGTCTTTATCTGTTGTGGTCTAGTACTGTCTATACCTGTTGTGGTCTAGTACTGTCTTTATCTGTTGTGGTCTAGTACTGTCTGTCTGTCTTTATCTGTTGTGGTCTTGTACTGTGTGTCTGTCTTTATCTGTTGTGGTCTTGTACTGTCTATACCTGTTGTGGTCTAGTATTGTCTATACCTGTTGTGGTCTACTATTGTCTATACCTGTTGTGGTCTAGTACTGTCTTTATCTGTTGTGGTCTTGTACTGTCTGTCTGTCTTTATCTGTTGTGGTCTTGTGCTGTCTGTCTGTCTTTACCTGTTGTGGTCTTGTACTGTCTGTCTGTCTTTACCTGTTGTGGTCTAGTACTGTCTTTACCTGTTGTGGTCTTGTGCTGTCTGTCTGTCTTTACCTGTTGTGGTCTAGTACTGTCTATACCTGTTGTGGTCTAGTACTGTCTATACCTGTTGTGGTCTAGTACTGTCTTTATCTGTTGTGGTCTAGTACTGTCTATACCTGTTGTGGTCTAGTACTGTCTTTATCTGTTGTGGTCTAGTACTGTCTGTCTGTCTTTATCTGTTGTGGTCTTGTACTGTCTTTATCTGTTGTGGTCTACTATTGTCTATACCTGTTGTGGTCTAGTACTGTCTTTACCTGTTGTGGTCTTGTACTGTCTGTCTGTCTTTACCTGTTGTGGTCTAGTACTGTCTTTACCTGTTGTGGTCTTGTGCTGTCTGTCTGTCTTTATCTGTTGTGGTCTAGTACTGTCTTTACCTGTTGTGGTCTAGTACTGTCTGTCTGTCTTTATCTGTTGTGGTCTATTACTGTCTTTACCTGTTGTGGTCTTGTACTGTCTATACCTGTTGTGGTCTTGTACTGTCTGTCTGTCTTTATCTGTTGTGGTCTCGTACTGTCTATATCTGTTGTGGTCTACTATTGTCTATACCTGTTGTGGTCTAGTACTGTCTTTATCTGTTGTGGTCTTGTACTGTCTGTCTGTCTTTATCTGTTGTGGTCTTGTACTGTCTTTATCTGTTGTGGTCTACTATTGTCTATACCTGTTGTGGTCTAGTATTGTCTATACCTGTTGTGGTCTAGTACTGTCTTTATCTGTTGTGGTCTTGTACTGTGTGTCTGTCTTTATCTGTTGTGGTCTTGTACTGTCTGTCTGTCTTTATCTGTTGTGGTCTTGTACTGTCTATACCTGTTGTGGTCTAGTATTGTCTATACCTGTTGTGGTCTACTATTGTCTATACCTGTTGTGGTCTACTATTGTCTATACCTGTTGTGGTCTAGTACTGTCTTTATCTGTTGTGGTCTTGTACTGTCTGTCTGTCTTTATCTGTTGTGGTCTTGTGCTGTCTGTCTGTCTTTACCTGTTGTGGTCTTGTACTGTCTGTCTGTCTTTACCTGTTGTGGTCTAGTACTGTCTTTACCTGTTGTGGTCTTGTGCTGTCTGTCTGTCTTTACCTGTTGTGGTCTAGTACTGTCTTTACCTGTTGTGGTCTTGTACTGTCTGTCTGTCTTTACCTGTTGTGGTCTAGTACTGTCTTTACCTGTTGTGGTCTTGTGCTGTCTGTCTTTATCTGTTGTGGTCTAGTACTGTCTTTACCTGTTGTGGTCTAGTACTGTCTGTCTGTCTTTATCTGTTGTGGTCTATTACTGTCTTTACCTGTTGTGGTCTTGTACTGTCTGTCTGTCTTTATCTGTTGAAGTCTAGTACTGTCTTTCTGTCTTTATCTGTTGTGGTTTAGTACTGTCTTTACCTGTTGTGGTCTAGTACTGTCTGTCTGTCTTTATCTGTTGTGGTCTATTACTGTCTTTACCTGTTGTGGTCTTGTACTGTCTGTCTGTCTTTATCTGTTGAAGTCTAGTACTGTCTTTCTGTCTTTATCTGTTGTGGTTTAGTACTGTCTTTACCTGTTGTGGTCTTGTACTGTCTGTCTGTCTTTATCTGTTGAAGTCTAGTACTGTCTTTCTGTCTATACCTGTTGTGGTCTAGTACTGTCTTTATCTGTTGTGGTCTAGTACTGTCTTTATCTGTTGTGGTCTAGTACTGTCTATACCTGTTGTGGTCTAGTACTGTCTATACCTGTTGTGGTCTAGTACTGTCTATACCTGTTGTGGTCTAGTACTGTCTATACCTGTTGTGGTCTAGTACTGTCTATACCTGTTGTGGTCTAGTACTGTCTATACCTGTTGTGGTCTTGTACTGTCTGTCTGTCTTTACCTGTTGTGGTCTAGTACTGTCTTTACCTGTTGTGGTCTTGTGCTGTCTGTCTGTCTTTATCTGTTGTGGTCTAGTACTGTCTTTACCTGTTGTGGTCTAGTACTGTCTGTCTGTCTTTATCTGTTGTGGTCTAGTACTGTCTTTATCTGTTGTGGTCTAGTACTGTCTTTATCTGTTGTGGTCTACTATTGTCTATACCTGTTGTGGTATTGTACTGTCTATACCTGTTGTGGTCTTGTACTGTCTGTCTGTCTTTATCTGTTGTGGTCTCGTGCTGTCTTTATCTGTTGTGGTCTACTATTGTCTATACCTGTTGTGGTCTTGTACTGTCTGTCTGTCTTTACCTGTTGTGGTCTAGTACTGTCTTTACCTGTTGTGGTCTAGTACTGTCTTTATCTGATGTGGTCTACTATTGTCTATACCTGTTGTGGTATTGTACTGTCTATACCTGTTGTGGTCTTGTACTGTCTGTCTGTCTTTATCTGTTGTGGTCTACTATTGTCTATACCTGTTGTGGTCTATTACTGTCTATACCTGTTGTGGTCTAGTACTGTCTATACCTGTTGTGGTCTATTACTGTCTATACCTGTTGTGGTCTATTACTGTCTATACCTGTTGTGGTCTTGTACTGTCTGTCTGTCTTTACCTGTTGTGGTCTAGTACTGTCTTTACCTGTTGTGGTCTAGTACTGTCTATATCTGTTGTGGTCTAGTACTGTCTATACCTGTTGTGGTCTAGTACTGTCTATATCTGTTGTGGTCTAGTACTGTCTATACCTGTTGTGGTCTATTACTGTCTTTACCTGTTGTGGTCTAGTACTGTCTTTATCTGTTGTGGTCTAGTACTGTCTATACCTGTTGTGGTCTAGTACTGTCTATACCTGTTGTGGTCTATTACTGTCTTTACCTGTTGTGGTCTAGTACTGTCTTTACCTGTTGTGGTCTTGTACTGTCTATACCTGTTGTGGTCTAGTACTGTCTATATCTGTTGTGGTCTAGTACTGTCTATACCTGTTGTGGTCTATTACTGTCTTTACCTGTTGTGGTCTATTACTGTCTTTACCTGTTGTGGTCTATTACTGTCTTTACCTGTTGTGGTCTAGTACTGTCTATACCTGTTGTGGTCTAGTACTGTCTTTACCTGTTGTGGTCTATTACTGTCTTTACCTGTTGTGGTCTAGTACTGTCTTTACCTGTTGTGGTCTATTACTGTCTTTACCTGTTGTGGTCTATTACTGTCTTTACCTGTTGTGGTCTATTACTGTCTATACCTGTTGTGGTCTAGTACTGTCTTTACCTGTTGTGGTCTATTACTGTCTTTACCTGTTGTGGTCTAGTACTGTCTATACCTGTTGTGGTCTAGTACTGTCTATATCTGTTGTGGTCTAGTACTGTCTATACCTGTTGTGGTCTATTACTGTCTTTACCTGTTGTGGTCTAGTACTGTCTTTATCTGATGTGGTCTAGTACTGTCTTTACCTGTTGTGGTCTAGTACTGTCATTATCTGATGTGGTCTAGTACTGTATTTTTGTGTGTGTACTTCATTCTACAGTCGTGGCCAAAGTTTTGAGAATGATACAAATATACATATTCACAAAGTCTGCTGCCTAAAATTGTATGATGGCAATTTGCATATACTCCAGACTGTTATGAAGAGTGATCAGATTAATTGCAATTCATGAATTGCAAAGTCCCTCTTTGCCATGCAAATGAACTGAATCCCCCAAAAACATTTCCAATGCATTTCAGCCCTGCCACAAAAGGACCAACTGACATCATGTCAGTGATTCTCTCGTAAGTGTTGAGGACAAGGCAGGAGATCACTCTGTCATGCTGATTGAATTTGAATAACAGACTGGAAGCTTCAAAAGGAGGGTGGGGCTTGGAATCATTGTTCTTCCTCCGTCATCCATGGTTACCTGTAAGGAAACACGTGCCCTCATCATTGCTTTGCACAAAAAGGGCTTCACAGGCGAGGACATTGCTGCCAGTATGATTGCACCCAAATCAACCATTTATCGGATCATCAAGAACTTTAAGGAGAGCGGTTTATTTGTTGTGAAGAAGGCTTCAGGGCACCCAAGAATGTCCAGCAAGCGCCAGGACCGTCTCCTAAAGTTGATTCAGCTGCGGGATTGGGGCACCACCAGTACAGAGCTTGCTCAGGAATGGCAGCAGGCAGATGTGAGTGCATCTGCACGCACAGTGAGACAAAGACTTTTGGAGGATGGCCTGGTGTCAACAAGGGCAGAAAATAATCCACTTCTCTCCAGGAAAAACATCAGGGACAGACTGATATTCTGCAAAAGGTACAGGGATTGGACTGCTGAGGACTGGGGTAAAATTATTTTCTCTGATGAATCCCCTTTCCGATTGATTGGGGCATCCGGAAAAAAGCTTGTCCGGAGAAGACAAGGTGAGCGCTACCATCAGTCCGGTGTCATGCCAACAGTAAAGCACCCTGAGACCATTCGTGTGTGGGGTTGCTTCTCAGCCAAGGGAGTGGGCTCACTCACAATTTTGCCGAAGAACACAGCCATGAATAAAGAATGGTACCAACACATCCTCCGAGAGCAACTTCTCCCAACCATCCAGAAACAGTTTGGTGACGAACAATGCAGTGGCTCGTGAAACAAAACATCGATATTTTGGGTCCATGGCCAGGAAACTCCCCAGACCTTAATCCCATTGAGAACTTGTGGTCAATCTTCAAGAGGCGGGTGGACAAGCAAAAACAGAAATTCTGACAAACTCCAAGCATTGATTATGCAATAATGGGCTGCCATCAGTCAGGATGTGGCCCAGAAGTTAATTGACAGCATGCCAGGGCGGATTGCAGAGGTCTTGAAAAAGAAGGGTCAACACTGCAAATATTGACTCTTTGCATCAACTTCATGTAATTGTCAATAAAAGCCTTTGACACTTATGACATGCTTGTAATTATACTTCAGTATCCATAGCAACATCTGACAAAAATATCTAAAGACACTGAAGCAGCAAACTTTGTGAAAATTAATATTTGTGTCATGCTCAAAACTTTTGGCCACGACTGTATAGCTAGAGGACTCGTGGGCCCTCATTTATCAACCGTGTGTTTTGTGTGTAAGATATGTATTAATTAATTAATTGTGTGTAAGATATGTATTAATCATAAATGGGATCATTTCCAAAGAAAGCGTGAGATTGATCAACATGAATGTTTGCTTCAGGTTGTAAATACATGTATGCCCAGTCATGACCATGTGAAAGCACAGTGCCAAGTTGTGGAATACCTGCTCTTCAAGCATGACTGGGAAAAATATATATGAATGTAGAAAATGTGTGAACTATTTGAAAAGAAAAAGCTTCCAGTCTTAATGTGCAGGTGGTATGTGATACAGAAAATATGCTACTCAATGTGGTGGCAAGGTGGAACACATGACTCGTTCATTCTGCAGAACAGCAATGTTTGCCTGTTCACCTACAGGAGGATGGATCGCTTATTGGTGAGTGTAACCTAAACATTTGAATAATATTTTCTATTGCTAAAACAACTTGAAATGGCATAATGGTCCTCACTTTGTAGCTATGTCTTTATTTTCACAGGTCAAACCAGAACTGAGAGAGCCAAATAAAAATGTTTGGTTGTATTTTTACAGGTCAAACAACAACTGAGAGAGCCATATACAAATGTTTCGTTATCAAACATATCACTAGCACCTCTGTTTCATTCACTAGCATCTTCGTTTCAGACACTAGCACCTCTGTTTCAGACACTAGCACCTCTGGTTCAGTCACTAGCACCTCTGGTTCAGTCACTAGCACCTCTGTTTCAGTCACTAGCACCTCTGGTTCAGTCACGAGCACATATGTTTCAGACACTAGCACGTATGTTTCAATCACTAGCACCTCTGTTTCAGTCACTAGCACCTCTGTTTCAGTCACTGGCACCTCTGTTTCAGTCACTAGCACCTCTGTTTCAGTCACTAGAACCTCTGTTTCAGTCACTAGCATCTCTGTTTCAGTCACTAGCACCTCTGTTTCAGACACTAACACCTTTGTTTCAGACACTAGCACATTTCTGTTTCAGTCTCTAGCACCTCAGTTTCAGTCACTAGCACCTCTGTTTCAGTCACTAGCACCTCTGTTTCAGTCACTAGAACCTCTGTTTCAGTCACTACCACCTCTGTTTCAGTCACTAGAACTTCTGTTTCAGTCTCTAGCACTTCTGTTTCAGTCACTAGCACCTCTGTTTCAGTCACTAGCACCTCTGTTTCAAACACTAGCACCTCTGTTTCAGTCACTAGCACCTCTGTTTCAGTCACTAGCACCTCTGTTTCAGTCACTAGCACCTCTTTTTCAGTCACTAGCACTTCTGTTTCAGTCACTAGAACCTCTGTTTCAGACACTAACACCTCTGTTTCAGTCAATAACACCTCTGTTTCAGACACGAGCACCTCTTTTTCAGACACTAGCACCTCTTTTTCAGACACTAGTACCTCTGTTTCAGACACTAGCACCTTTGTTTCAGTCAATAACACCTCTGTTTCAGACACTAGCACCTCTGTTTCAGACACTAGCACCTCTGTTTCAGTCAATAACACCTCTGTTTCAGACACTAGCACCTCTGTTTCAGACACTAGCACCTCTGTTTCAGACACTAGCACCTTTGTTTCAGACACTAGCACCTCTGTTTCAGACACTAGCACCTCTGTTTCAGACACTAGCACCTTTGTTTCAGACACTAGCACCTCTGTTTCAGACACTAGCACCTCTGTTTCAGACACTAGCACCTTTGTTTCAGACACTAGCACCTCTGTTTCAGACACTAGCACCTCTGTTTCAGATACTAACACCTATGTTTCAGTCACTAGCACTTCTGTTTCAGTCACTAGCACCTCTGTTTCAGTCATTAGCACCTCTGTTTCAGACACTAGCACCTCTTTTTCAGACACTAGCACCTCTGTTTCAGTCACTAGCATCTCTGTTTCAGTCACTAGCACCTCTGTTTCAGTCATTAGCACATCTGTTTCAGACACTAGCACCTCTGTTTCAGTCATTAGCACCTCTGTTTCAGACACTAGCACCTCTGTTTCAGACACTAGCACCTCTGGTTCAGTCACGAGCACATATGTTTCAGACACTAGCACCTCTGTTTCAGACACTAACACCTCTGTTTCAGACACTAGCACCTTTGTTTCAGTCAATAACACCTCTGTTTCAGACACTAGCACCTCTGTTTCAGACACTAGCACCTCTGTTTCAGTCAATAACACCTCTGTTTCAAACACTAGCACCTCTGTTTCAGTCACTGTCACCTCTGTTTCAGTCACTGGCACCTCTGTTTCAGTCACTAGCACCTCTGTTTCAGACACTAACACCTTTGTTTCAGACACTAGAACCTCTGTTTCAGTCACTATAACCTCTGTTTCAGTCATTAGCACCTCTCTATGTCACTAGCACCTCTGTTTCAGTCACTAGCACCTCTGTTTCAGTCACTAGCACCTCTGTTTCAGTCACTAGCACCTCTGTTTCAGACACTAACACCTTTGTTTCAGACACTAGCACATTTCTGCTTCAGTCTCTAGCACCTCTCAGTCACTAGCACCTCTGTTTCGTCTTTCTTCTATCTCTGGCTCTACTGACCACATCTTCAATCTCTGACTCTACTGACCACATCTTCAATCTCTGACTCTACTGACCACATCTTCTATCTCTGACTCTACTGACCACATCTTCAATCTCTGACTCTACTGACCACATCTTCTATCTCTGACTCTACTGACAACGTCTTTCTTCTGTCTCTGACTCTACTGACCACGTCTTCTATCTCTGCCTCTACTGACCACGTAATTCTTCTATCTCTGACTCTACTGACCACGTCTTCTATCTCTGACTCTACTGATCACGTCTTTCTATCTCTGACTCTACTGACCACGTATTCTATCTCTGACTCTCCTGACAACATCTTTCTTCTATCTCTGACTCTACTGACAATGTCTTTCTTCTATCTCTGACTCTACTGACCACGTCTGCTATCTCTGACTCTACCCACAAGGTCTTTCTTCTATTTCTGACTCTACTGACAAGGTCTTTCTTCTATCTCTGACTCCTCTGACCACTTCTTTCTTCTATCTCTGCCTCTACTGACCACGTCTGTCTTCTATCTCTGATTCTACTGACAAGGTCTTTCTTCAATCTCTGCCTCTACTGACCACATCTGTCTTCTATCTCTGACTCTACTGACCACGTTTTTCTTATATCTCTGACTCTACTGACCACGTCTTCTATCTCTGCCTCTACTGACCACGTAATTCTTCTATCTCTGACTCTACTGACCACGTCTTTTATCTCTAACTCTACTGACCACGTCTTCTATCTCTGACTCTACTGACCACATCTTCTATCTCTGACTCTACTGACCACATCTTATATCTCTGACTCTACTGACCACATCTTCTATCTCTGACTCTACTGACCACATCTTATATCTCTGACTCTACTGACCAAGTCTTTCTTCTCTCTGACTCTACTGACCACATCTTCTATCTCTGGCTCTACTGACCACATCTTCTATCTCTGACTCTACTGACCACATCTTCTATCTCTGACTCTACTGACCACATCTTATATCTCTGACTCTACTGACAACATCTTCTATCTCTGACTCTACTGAACACATCTTCTATCTCTGGCTCTACTGACCACATCTTCTATCTCTGACTCTACTGACCACATCTTCTATCTCTGACTCTACTGACCACATCTTCTATCTCTGACTCTACTGACCACATCTTCTATCTCTGACTCTACTGACCACATCTTCTATCTCTGACTCTACTGACCACATCTTCTATCTCTGACTCTACTGACCACATCTTATATCTCTGACTCTACTGACAACATCTTCTATCTCTGACTCTACTGAACACATCTTCTATCTCTGACTCTACTGACCACATCTTCTATCTCTGACTCTACTGACCACATCTTCTATCTCTGACTCTACTGACCACATCTTCTATCTCTGACTCTACTGACCACATCTTCTATCTCTGACTCTACTGACCACATCTTCTATCTCTGACTCTACTGACCACATCTTCTATCTCTGACTCTACTGACCACATCTTCTATCTCTGACTCTACTGACCACATCTTATATCTCTGACTCTACTGACAACATCTTCTATCTCTGACTCTACTGAACACATCTTCTATCTCTGACTCTACTGACAACGTCTTTCTTCTATCTCTGACTCTACTGACCACATCTTCTATCTCTGACTCTACTGACAACATCTTTCTTCTATCTCTGACTCTACTGACCACATCTTCTATCTCTGACTCTACTGACCACATCTTCAATCTCTGACTCTACTGACCACATCTTCTATCTCTGACTCTACTGACAACGTCTTTCTTCTATCTCTGACTCTACTGACCACATCTTCTATCTCTGCCTCTACTGACCACGTCTTATATCTCTGACTCTACTGACAACATCTTTCTTCTATCTCTGACTCTACTGACAACGTCTTTCTTTTATCTCTGACTCTACTGACCACATCTTCTATCTCTGACTCTACTGACAACATCTTTCTTCTATCTCTGACTCTACTGACCACATCTTCTATCTCTGACTCTACTGACCACATCTTCAATCTCTGACTCTACTGACCACATCTTCTATCTCTGACTCTACTGACAACGTCTTTCTTCTATCTCTGACTCTACTGACCACGTCTTCTATCTCTGCCTCTACTGACCACGTCTTCTATCTCTGCCTCTACTGACCACGTAATTCTTCTATCTCTGACTCTACTGACCACGTCTTCTATCTCTGACTCTACTGACCACGTCTTCTATCTCTGACTCTACTGATCACATCTGCTATCTCTGACTCTACCCACAAGGTCTTTCTTCTATTTCTGACTCTACTGACCACGTCTTCTATCTCTGACTCCTCTGACCACTTCTTTCTTCTATCTCTGCCCCTACTGACCACGTCTGTCTTCTATCTCTGACTCTACTGACAAGGTCTTTCTTCAATCTCTGCCTCTACTGACCACATCTGTCTTCTATCTCTGACTCTACTGACCACGTTTTTCTTATATCTCTGACTCTACTGACCACGTCTTCTATCTCTGCCTCTACTGACCATGTCTTCTATCTCTGCCTCTACTGACCACGTAATTCTTCTATCTCTGACTCTACTGACCACGTCTTTTATCTCTAACTCTACTGACCACGTCTTCTATCTCTGACTCTACTGACCACGTCTTCTATCTCTGACTCTACTGACCACGTTTTTCTTCTATCTCTGACTCTACTGACCACGTCTTCTATCTCTGACTCTACTGACAACATCTTTCTTCTATCTCTGACTTTACTGACAACGTCTTTCTATCTCTGACTCTACTGACCACGTCTTCTATCTCTGACTCTACTGACCACGTCTTCTATCTCTGACTCTACTGACCACGTCTTCTATCTCTGACTCTACTGACCACGTCTTCTATCTCTGACTCTAATGATCACGTCTTTCTATCTCTGACTCTACTGACCACGTCTTCTATCTCTGACTCTCCTGACAACATCTTTCTTCTATCTCTGACTCTACTGACAACGTCTTTCTTCTATCTCTGACTCTACTGACCACGTCTTCTATCTCTGCCTCTACTGACCACGTAATTCTTCTATCTCTGACTCTACTGACCACGTCTTCTATCTCTGACTCTGCTGACCACATCTTCTATCTCTGACTCTACTGACCACGTTTTTCTTCTATCTCTGACTCTACTGACCACGTCTTCTATCTCTGACTCTACTGACAACATCTTTCTTCTATCTCTGACTCTACTGACCACGTCTGTCTTCTATCTCTGATTCTCCTGACAAGGTCTTTCTTCAATCTCTGCCTCTACTGACCACATCTGTCTTCTATCTCTGACTCTACTGACCACGTTTTTCTTATATCTCTGACTCTACTGACCACGTCTTCTATCTCTGCCTCTACTGACCACGTAATTCTTCTATCTCTGACTCTACTGACCACGTCTTTTATCTCTAACTCTACTGACCACGTCTTCTATCTCTGACTCTACTGACCACATCTTCTATCTCTGACTCTACTGACCACATCTTATATCTCTGACTCTACTGACCACATCTTCTATCTCTGACTCTACTGACCACATCTTATATCTCTGACTCTACTGACCAAGTCTTTCTTCTCTCTGACTCTACTGACCACATCTTCTATCTCTGGCTCTACTGACCACATCTTCTATCTCTGACTCTACTGACCACATCTTCTATCTCTGACTCTACTGACCACATCTTATATCTCTGACTCTACTGACAACATCTTCTATCTCTGACTCTACTGAACACATCTTCTATCTCTGACTCTACTGACAACGTCTTTCTTCTATCTCTGACTCTACTGAACACATCTTCTATCTCTGGCTCTACTGACCACATCTTCTATCTCTGACTCTACTGACCACATCTTCTATCTCTGACTCTACTGACCACATCTTATATCTCTGACTCTACTGACAACATCTTCTATCTCTGACTCTACTGAACACATCTTCTATCTCTGACTCTACTGACAACGTCTTTCTTCTATCTCTGACTCTACTGACCACATCTTCTATCTCTGACTCTACTGACCACATCTTCTATCTCTGACTCTACTGACCACATCTTCTATCTCTGACTCTACTGACCACATCTTATATCTCTGACTCTACTGACCACATCTTCTATCTCTGACTCTACTGACCACATCTTCTATCTCTGACTCTACTGACCACATCTTATATCTCTGACTCTACTGACAACATCTTCTATCTCAGACTCTACTGAACACATCTTCTATCTCTGACTCTACTGACAACGTCTTTCTTCTATCTCTGACTCTACTGACCACATCTTCTATCTCTGACTCTACTGACAACATCTTTCTTCTATCTCTGACTCTACTGACCACATCTTCTATCTCTGACTCTACTGACCACATCTTCAATCTCTGACTCTACTGACCACATCTTCTATCTCTGACTCTACTGACAACGTCTTTCTTCTATCTCTGACTCTACTGACCACATCTTCTATCTCTGCCTCTACTGACCACGTCTTATATCTCTGACTCTACTGACAACATCTTTCTTCTATCTCTGACTCTACTGACAACGTCTTTCTTCTATCTCTGACTCTACTGACCCCATCTTCTATCTCTGACTCTACTGACAACATCTTTCTTCTATCTCTGACTCTACTGACCACGTCTTCTATCTCTGCCTCTACTGACCACGTCTTCTATCTCTGCCTCTACTGACCACGTAATTCTTCTATCTCTGACTCTACTGACCACGTCTTCTATCTCTGACTCTACTGACCACGTCTTCTATCTCTGACTCTACTGATCACGTCTGCTATCTCTGACTCTACCCACAAGGTCTTTCTTCTATTTCTGACTCTACTGACCACGTCTTCTATCTCTGACTCCTCTGACCACTTCTTTCTTCTATCTCTGCCCCTACTGACCACGTCTGTCTTCTATCTCTGACTCTACTGACAAGGTCTTTCTTCAATCTCTGCCTCTACTGACCACATCTGTCTTCTATCTCTGACTCTACTGACCACGTTTTTCTTATATCTCTGACTCTACTGACCACGTCTTCTATCTCTGCCTCTACTGACCACGTCTTCTATCTCTGCCTCTACTGACCACGTAATTCTTCTATCTCTGACTCTACTGACCACGTCTTTTATCTCTAACTCTACTGACCACGTCTTCTATCTCTGACTCTACTGACCACGTCTTCTATCTCTGACTCTACTGACCACGTTTTTCTTCTATCTCTGACTCTACTGACCACGTCTTCTATCTCTGACTCTACTGACAACATCTTTCTTCTATCTCTGACTCTACTGACAACGTCTTTCTTCTATGTCTGAAACTACTGACAACGTCTTTCTTCTATCTCTGACTCTACTGACAACGTCTTTTTTCTGTCTCTGACTCCACTGACCACTTCTTTCTTCTATCTCTGCCTCTACTGACCACATCTGTCTTCTATCTCTGACTCTACTGACCACATCTTTCTTCTATCTCTGACTTTACTGACAACGTCTTTCTATCTCTGACTCTACTGACCACGTCTTCTATCTCTGACTCTACTGACCACGTCTTCTATCTCTGACTCTACTGACCACATCTTCTATCTCTGACTCTACTGACCACGTCTTCTATCTCTGACTCTACTGACCACGACTTCTATCTCTGACTCTAATGATCACGTCTTTCTATCTCTGACTCTACTGACCACGTCTTCTATCTCTGACTCTACTGACAACGTCTTTCTTCTATCTCTGACTCTACTGACAACGTCTTTCTATCTCTGACTCTACTGACCACGTCTTCTATCTCTGACTCTACTGACCACGTCTTCTATCTCTGACTCTACTGATCACGTCTTTCTATCTCTGACTCTACTGACAACATCTTTCTTCTATCTCTGACTCTACTGACAACATCTTTCTTCTATCTCAGACTCTACTGACCACGTCTGCTATCTCTGACTCTACCCACAAGGTCTTTCTTCTATCTCTGACTCTACTGACAAGGTCTTTCTTCTATCTCTGACTCCTCTGACCACTTCTTTCTTCTATCTCTGCCTCTACTGACCACGTCTGTCTTCTATCTCTGACTCTACTGACCACGTTTTCTTCTATCTCTGACTCTACTGACCACGTCTTTCTTCTGTCTCTGACTCTACTGACCACGTCTTTCTTCTATCCCTGACTCTACTGACCACGTCTTTCTTCTATCTTTGACTCTACTGACCACGTCTTCTATCTCTGACTCTACTGACCATGTTTTCTTCTATCTCTGACTCTACTGACCACGTCTTCTATCGCTGACTCTCCTGACAACATCTTTCTTCTATCTCTGACTCTACTGACAACGTCTTTCTTCTATCTCTGACTCTACTGACCACGTCTGCTATCTCTGACTCTACCCACAAGGTCTTTCTTCTATCTCTGACTCTACTGACAAGGTCTTTCTTCTATCTCTGACTCCTCTGACCACTTCTTTCTTCTATCTCTGCCTCTACTGACCACGTCTGTCTTCTATCTCTGACTCTACTGACCACGTTTTCTTCTATCTCTGACTCTACTGACCACGTCTTTCTTCTGTCTCTGACTCTACTCACAACGTCTTCTATCTCTGACTCTACTGACCACATCTTCTATCTCTGACTCTACTGACAACATCTTTCTTCTATCTCTGACTCTACTGACCACATCTTATATCTCTGACTCTACTGACCACATCTTCAATCTCTGACTCTACTGACCACATCTTCTATCTCTGACTCTACTGACAACGTCTTTCTTCTATCTCTGACTCTACTGACCACGTCTTCTATCTCTGCCTCTACTGACCACGTCTTCTATCTCTGCCTCTACTGACCACGTAATTCTTCTATCTCTGACTCTACTGACCACGTCTTCTATCTCTGACTCTACTGACCACGTCTTCTATCTCTGACTCTACTGATCACGTCTGCTATCTCTGACTCTACCCACAAGGTCTTTCTTCTATTTCTGACTCTACTGACCACGTCTTCTATCTCTGACTCCTCTGACCACTTCTTTCTTCTATCTCTGCCCCTACTGACCACGTCTGTCTTCTATCTCTGACTCTACTGACAAGGTCTTTCTTCAATCTCTGCCTCTACTGACCACATCTGTCTTCTATCTCTGACTCTACTGACCACGTTTTTCTTATATCTCTGACTCTACTGACCACGTCTTCTATCTCTGCCTCTACTGACCACGTCTTCTATCTCTGCCTCTACTGACCACGTAATTCTTCTATCTCTGACTCTACTGACCACGTCTTTTATCTCTAACTCTACTGACCACGTCTTCTATCTCTGACTCTACTGACCACGTCTTCTATCTCTGACTCTACTGACCACGTTTTTCTTCTATCTCTGACTCTACTGACCACGTCTTCTATCTCTGACTCTACTGACAACATCTTTCTTCTATCTCTGACTCTACTGACAACGTCTTTCTTCTATGTCTGAAACTACTGACAACGTCTTTCTTCTATCTCTGACTCTACTGACAACGTCTTTCTTCTGTCTCTGACTCCACTGACCACTTCTTTCTTCTATCTCTGCCTCTACTGACCACATCTGTCTTCTATCTCTGACTCTACTGACCACGTCTTTCTTCTATCTCTGACTTTACTGACAACGTCTTTCTATCTCTGACTCTACTGACCACGTCTTCTATCTCTGACTCTACTGACCACGTCTTCTATCTCTGACTCTACTGACCACATCTTCTATCTCTGACTCTACTGACCACGTCTTCTATCTCTGACTCTACTGACCACGTCTTCTATCTCTGACTCTAATGATCACGTCTTTCTATCTCTGACTCTACTGACCACGTCTTCTATCTCTGACTCTACTGACAACGTCTTTCTTCTATCTCTGACTCTACTGACAACGTCTTTCTATCTCTGACTCTACTGACCACGTCTTCTATCTCTGACTCTACTGATCACGTCTTTCTATCTCTGACTCTACTGACAACATCTTTCTTCTATCTCTGACTCTACTGACAACATCTTTCTTCTATCTCTGACTCTACTGACCACGTCTGCTATCTCTGACTCTACCCACAAGGTCTTTCTTCTATCTCTGACTCTACTGACAAGGTCTTTCTTCTATCTCTGACTCCTCTGACCACTTCTTTCTTCTATCTCTGCCTCTACTGACCACGTCTGTCTTCTATCTCTGACTCTACTGACCACGTTTTCTTCTATCTCTGACTCTACTGACCACGTCTTTCTTCTGTCTCTGACTCTACTGACCACGTCTTTCTTCTATCCCTGACTCTACTGACCACGTCTTTCTTCTATCTTTGACTCTACTGACCACGTCTTCTATCTCTGACTCTACTGACCATGTTTTTCTTCTATCTCTGACTCTACTGACCACGTCTTCTATCGCTGACTCTCCTGACAACATCTTTCTTCTATCTCTGACTCTACTGACAACGTCTTTCTTCTATCTCTGACTCTACTGACCACGTCTGCTATCTCTGACTCTACCCACAAGGTCTTTCTTCTATCTCTGACTCTACTGACAAGGTCTTTCTTCTATCTCTGACTCCTCTGACCACTTCTTTCTTCTATCTCTGCCTCTACTGACCACGTCTGTCTTCTATCTCTGACTCTACTGACCACGTTTTCTTCTATCTCTGACTCTACTGACCACGTCTTTCTTCTGTCTCTGACTCTACTGACCACGTCTTTCTTCTATCCCTGACTCTACTGACCACGTCTTTCTTCTATGTCTGACACTACTGACAATGTCTTTCTTCTATCTCTGACTCTACTGACAACATCTTTCTTCTATCTCTGACTCTACTGACCACATCTTTCTTCTATCTCTGACTCTACTCACAATGTCTTTCTTCTATCTCTGACTCTACTGACCACGTCTGCTATCTCTGACTCTACCCACAAGGTCTTTCTTCTATCTCTGACTCTACTGACAAGGTCTTTCTTCTATCTCTGACTCCACTGACCACTTCTTTCTTCTATCTCTGCCTCTACTGACCACGTCTGTCTTCTATCTCTGACTCTACTGACCACGTCTTCTATCTCTGACTCTACTGACCACGTCTTCTATCTCTGACTCTACTGACCACGTCTTCTATCTCTGACTCTACTGATCACGTCTTTCTATCTCTGACTCTACTGACAACATCTTTCTTCTATCTCTGACTCTACTGACAACATCTTTCTTCTATCTCAGACTCTACTGACCACGTCTGCTATCTCTGACTCTACCCACAAGGTCTTTCTTCTATCTCTGACTCTACTGACAAGGTCTTTCTTCTATCTCTGACTCCTCTGACCACTTCTTTCTTCTATCTCTGCCTCTACTGACCACGTCTGTCTTCTATCTCTGACTCTACTGACCACGTTTTCTTCTATCTCTGACTCTACTGACCACGTCTTTCTTCTGTCTCTGACTCTACTGACCACGTCTTTCTTCTATCCCTGACTCTACTGACCACGTCTTTCTTCTATCTTTGACTCTACTGACCACGTCTTCTATCTCTGACTCTACTGACCATGTTTTTCTTCTATCTCTGACTCTACTGACCACGTCTTCTATCGCTGACTCTCCTGACAACATCTTTCTTCTATCTCTGACTCTACTGACAACGTCTTTCTTCTATCTCTGACTCTACTGACCACGTCTGCTATCTCTGACTCTACTGACAACGTCTTTCTTCTATCTCTGACTCTACTGACCACGTCTGCTATCTCTGACTCTACCCACAAGGTCTTTCTTCTATCTCTGACTCTACTGACAAGGTCTTTCTTCTATCTCTGACTCCTCTGACCACTTCTTTCTTCTATCTCTGCCTCTACTGACCACGTCTGTCTTCTATCTCTGACTCTACTGACCACGTTTTCTTCTATCTCTGACTCTACTGACCACGTCTTTCTTCTGTCTCTGACTCTACTCACAACGTCTTCTATCTCTGACTCTACTGACCACATCTTCTATCTCTGACTCTACTGACAACATCTTTCTTCTATCTCTGACTCTACTGACCACATCTTATATCTCTGACTCTACTGACCACATCTTCAATCTCTGACTCTACTGACCACATCTTCTATCTCTGACTCTACTGACAACGTCTTTCTTCTATCTCTGACTCTACTGACCACGTCTTCTATCTCTGCCTCTACTGACCACGTCTTCTATCTCTGCCTCTACTGACCACGTAATTCTTCTATCTCTGACTCTACTGACCACGTCTTCTATCTCTGACTCTACTGACCACGTCTTCTATCTCTGACTCTACTGATCACGTCTGCTATCTCTGACTCTACCCACAAGGTCTTTCTTCTATTTCTGACTCTACTGACCACGTCTTCTATCTCTGACTCCTCTGACCACTTCTTTCTTCTATCTCTGCCCCTACTGACCACGTCTGTCTTCTATCTCTGACTCTACTGACAAGGTCTTTCTTCAATCTCTGCCTCTACTGACCACATCTGTCTTCTATCTCTGACTCTACTGACCACGTTTTTCTTATATCTCTGACTCTACTGACCCGTCTTCTATCTCTGCCTCTACTGACCACGTCTTCTATCTCTGCCTCTACTGACCACGTAATTCTTCTATCTCTGACTCTACTGACCACGTCTTTTATCTCTAACTCTACTGACCACGTCTTCTATCTCTGACTCTACTGACCACGTCTTCTATCTCTGACTCTACTGACCACGTTTTTCTTCTATCTCTGACTCTACTGACCACGTCTTCTATCTCTGACTCTACTGACAACATCTTTCTTCTATCTCTGACTCTACTGACAACGTCTTTCTTCTATGTCTGAAACTACTGACAACGTCTTTCTTCTATCTCTGACTCTACTGACAACGTCTTTCTTCTGTCTCTGACTCCACTGACCACTTCTTTCTTCTATCTCTGCCTCTACTGACCACATCTGTCTTCTATCTCTGACTCTACTGACCACGTCTTTCTTCTATCTCTGACTTTACTGACAACGTCTTTCTATCTCTGACTCTACTGACCACGTCTTCTATCTCTGACTCTACTGACCACGTCTTCTATCTCTGACTCTACTGACCACATCTTCTATCTCTGACTCTACTGACCACGTCTTCTATCTCTGACTCTACTGACCACGTCTTCTATCTCTGACTCTAATGATCACGTCTTTCTATCTCTGACTCTACTGACCACGTCTTCTATCTCTGACTCTACTGACAACGTCTTTCTTCTATCTCTGACTCTACTGACAACGTCTTTCTATCTCTGACTCTACTGACCACGTCTTCTATCTCTGACTCTACTGATCACGTCTTTCTATCTCTGACTCTACTGACAACATCTTTCTTCTATCTCTGACTCTACTGACAACATCTTTCTTCTATCTCTGACTCTACTGACCACGTCTGCTATCTCTGACTCTACCCACAAGGTCTTTCTTCTATCTCTGACTCTACTGACAAGGTCTTTCTTCTATCTCTGACTCCTCTGACCACTTCTTTCTTCTATCTCTGCCTCTACTGACCACGTCTGTCTTCTATCTCTGACTCTACTGACCACGTTTTCTTCTATCTCTGACTCTACTGACCACGTCTTTCTTCTGTCTCTGACTCTACTGACCACGTCTTTCTTCTATCCCTGACTCTACTGACCACGTCTTTCTTCTATCTTTGACTCTACTGACCACGTCTTCTATCTCTGACTCTACTGACCATGTTTTCTTCTATCTCTGACTCTACTGACCACGTCTTCTATCGCTGACTCTCCTGACAACATCTTTCTTCTATCTCTGACTCTACTGACAACGTCTTTCTTCTATCTCTGACTCTACTGACCACGTCTGCTATCTCTGACTCTACCCACAAGGTCTTTCTTCTATCTCTGACTCTACTGACAAGGTCTTTCTTCTATCTCTGACTCCTCTGACCACTTCTTTCTTCTATCTCTGCCTCTACTGACCACGTCTGTCTTCTATCTCTGACTCTACTGACCACGTCTTTCTTCTGTCTCTGACTCTACTCACAACGTCTTCTATCTCTGACTCTACTGACCACTTCTTCTATCTCTGACTCTACTGACCATGTTTTTCTTCTATCTCTGACTCTACTGACCACGTCTTCTATCTCTGACTCTACTGACCATGTTTTTCTTCTATCTCTGACTCTACTGACCACGTCTTCTATCTCTGACTCTACTGACCATGTTTTTCTTCTATCTCTGACTCTACTGACCACGTCTTCTATCTCTGACTCTACTGACCACGTCTTCTATCTCTGACTCTGCTGACCACGTCTTCTATCTCTGACTCTACTGACCACGTTTTTCTTCTATCTCAAACTCTACTGACCACGTTTTTCTTCTATCTCTGACTCTACTGACCACATCTTCTATCTCTGACTCTACTGACAACGTCTTTATTCTATGTCTGACACTACTGACAATGTCTTTCTTCTATCTCTGACTCTACTGACAACATCTTTCTTCTATCTCTGACTCTACTGACCACGTCTTTCTTCTATCTCTGACTCTACTCACAATGTCTTTCTTCTATCTCTGACTCTACTGACCACGTCTGCTATCTCTGACTCTACCCACAAGGTCTTTCGTCTATCTCTGACTCTACTGACAAGGTCTTTCTTCTATCTCTGACTCCACTGACCACTTCTTTCTTCTATCTCTGCCTCTACTGACCACGTCTGTCTTCTATCTCTGACTCTACTGACCACGTTTTTCTTCTATCTCTGACTCTACTGACCACGTCTTCTATCTCTGACTCTACTGACAACGTCTTTCTTCTATCTCTGCCTCTACTGACAACGTCTTTCTATCTCTGACTCTACTGACCACGTCTTCTATCTCTGACTCTACTGACCACGTCTTCTATCTCTGACTCTACTGATCACGTCTTTCTATCTCTGACTCTACTGACAACATCTTTCTTCTATCTCTGACTCTACTGACAACATCTTTCTTCTATCTCAGACTCTACTGACCACGTCTGCTATCTCTGACTCTACCCACAAGGTCTTTCTTCTATCTCTGACTCTACTGACAAGGTCTTTCTTCTATCTCTGACTCCTCTGACCACTTCTTTCTTCTATCTCTGCCTCTACTGACCACGTCTGTCTTCTATCTCTGACTCTACTGACCACGTTTTCTTCTATCTCTGACTCTACTGACCACGTCTTTCTTCTGTCTCTGACTCTACTGACCACGTCTTTCTTCTATCCCTGACTCTACTGACCACGTCTTTCTTCTATGTCTGACACTACTGACAATGTCTTTCTTCTATCTCTGACTCTACTGACAACATCTTTCTTCTATCTCTGACTCTACTGACCACATCTTTCTTCTATCTCTGACTCTACTCACAATGTCTTTCTTCTATCTCTGACTCTACTGACCACGTCTGCTATCTCTGACTCTACCCACAAGGTCTTTCTTCTATCTCTGACTCTACTGACAAGGTCTTTCTTCTATCTCTGACTCCACTGACCACTTCTTTCTTCTATCTCTGCCTCTACTGACCACGTCTGTCTTCTATCTCTGACTCTACTGACCACGTCTTCTATCTCTGACTCTACTGACCACGTCTTCTATCTCTGACTCTACTGACCACGTCTTCTATCTCTGACTCTACTGATCACGTCTTTCTATCTCTGACTCTACTGACAACATCTTTCTTCTATCTCTGACTCTACTGACAACATCTTTCTTCTATCTCAGACTCTACTGACCACGTCTGCTATCTCTGACTCTACCCACAAGGTCTTTCTTCTATCTCTGACTCTACTGACAAGGTCTTTCTTCTATCTCTGACTCCTCTGACCACTTCTTTCTTCTATCTGCCTCTACTGACCACGTCTGTCTTCTATCTCTGACTCTACTGACCACGTTTTCTTCTATCTCTGACTCTACTGACCACGTCTTTCTTCTGTCTCTGACTCTACTGACCACGTCTTTCTTCTATCCCTGACTCTACTGACCACGTCTTTCTTCTATCTTTGACTCTACTGACCACGTCTTCTATCTCTGACTCTACTGACCATGTTTTCTTCTATCTCTGACTCTACTGACCACGTCTTCTATCGCTGACTCTCCTGACAACATCTTTCTTCTATCTCTGACTCTACTGACAACGTCTTTCTTCTATCTCTGACTCTACTGACCACGTCTGCTATCTCTGACTCTACTGACCCATCACTCTACTGGTCTTTCTTCTCTATCTCTGACTCTACTGACAAGGTCTTTCTTCTATCTCTGACTCCTCTGACCACTTCTTTCTTCTATCTCTGCCTCTACTGACCACGTCTGTCTTCTATCTCTGACTCTACTGACCACGTTTTCTTGACTATCTTCTGTCTCTGACTGACTCACAACGTCTTCTATCTCTGACTTCTTCTATCTCTGACTCTACTGACAACATCTTTCTTCTATCTCTGACTCTACTGACCACATCTTATATCTCTGACTCTACTGACCACATCTTCAATCTCTGACTCTACTGACCACTCTTCTATCTCTGACTCTACTGACCACGTTTTTCTTCTATCTCTGACTCTACTGACCACGTCTTCTATCTCTGACTCTACTGACCATGTTTTATCTTCTTCTATCTCTGACTCTACTGACCACGTCTTCTATCTCTGACTCTACTGATCACGTCTGCTATCTCTGACTCTACCCACAAGGTCTTTCTTCTATTTCTGACTCTACTGACCATCTTCTATCTTTCTCTGACCACTTCTATCTCTGCCCCTACTGACTCTGTCTTCTATCTCTGACTCTACTGACAAGGTCTTTCTTCATCTCTGACTCTACTGACCTACTGTTTTCTTATATCTCTGACTCTATCTGACCACGTCTTCTATCTCTGACTCTACTGACCACGTCTTCTATCTCTGACTCTACTGACCACGTCTTTCTTCTATCTCTGACTCTACTGACCACGTCTTTTATCTCTTCTATGACCACTCTGACTCTATCTCTGACCACGTTTTCTTCTATTCTGACCACGTCTTCTATCTCTGACTCTACTGACCACTTTCTTCTATCTCTGACTCTTTATTCTTCTATCTCTGACTGACTCTTCTATCTGACTCTACTGACAACGTCTTTCTTCTATGTCTGACACTACTGACAATGTCTTTCTTCTATCTCTGACTCTACTGACAACATCTTTCTTCTATCTCTGACTCTACTGACCACGTCTTTCTTCTATCTCTGACTCTACTCACAATGTCTTTCTTCTATCTCTGACTCTACTGACCACGTCTGCTATCTCTGACTCTACCCACAAGGTCTTTCGTCTATCTCTGACTCTACTGACAAGGTCTTTCTTCTATCTCTGACTCCACTGACCACTTCTTTCTTCTATCTCTGCTCTACTGACCACGTCTGTCTTCTATCTCTGACTCTACTGACCACGTTTTCTTCTATCTCTGACTCTACTGACCACGTCTTCTATCTCTGACTCTACTGACAACGTCTTTCTTCTATCTCTGCCTCTACTGACAACGTCTTTCTATCTCTGACTCTACTGACCACGTCTTCTATCTCTGACTCTACTGACCACGTCTTCTATCTCTGACTCTACTGATCACGTCTTTCTATCTCTGACTCTACTGACAACATCTTTCTTCTATCTCTGACTCTACTGACAACATCTTTCTTCTATCTCAGACTCTACTGACCACGTCTGCTATCTCTGACTCTACCCACAAGGTCTTTCTTCTATCTCTGACTCTACTGACAAGCTCTTTCTTCTATCTCTGACTCCTCTGACCACTTCTTTCTTCTATCTCTGCCTCTACTGACCACGTCTGTCTTCTATCTCTGACTCTACTGACCACGTTTTCTTCTATCTCTGACTCTACTGACCACGTCTTTCTTCTGTCTCTGACTCTACTGACCACGTCTTTCTTCTATCCCTGACTCTACTGACCATCGTCTTTCTTCTATGTCTGACACTACTGACAATGTCTTTCTTCTATCTCTGACTCTACTGACAACATCTTTCTTCTATCTCTGACTCTACTGACCACATCTTTCTTCTATCTCTGACTCTACTGACAATGTCTTTCTTCTATCTCTGACTCTACTGACCACGTCTGCTATCTCTGACTCTACCCACAAGGTCTTTCTTCTATCTCTGACTCTACTGACAAGGTCTTTCTTCTATCTCTGACTCCACTGACCACTTCTTTCTTCTATCTCTGCCTCTACTGACCACGTCTGTCTTCTATCTCTGACTCTACTGACCACGTCTTCTATCTCTGACTCTACTGACCACGTCTTCTATCTCTGACTCTACTGACCACGTCTTCTATCTCTGACTCTACTGATCACGTCTTTCTATCTCTGACTCTACTGACAACATCTTTCTTCTATCTCTGACTCTACTGACAACATCTTTCTTCTATCTCAGACTCTACTGACCACGTCTGCTATCTCTGACTCTACCCACAAGGTCTTTCTTCTATCTCTGACTCTACTGACAAGGTCTTTCTTCTATCTCTGACTCCTCTGACCACTTCTTTCTTCTATCTCTGCCTCTACTGACCACGTCTGTCTTCTATCTCTGACTCTACTGACCACGTTTTTCTTCTATCTCTGACTCTACTGACCACGTCTTTCTTCTGTCTCTGACTCTACTGACCACGTCTTTCTTCTATCCCTGACTCTACTGACCACGTCTTTCTTCTATCTTTGACTCTACTGACCACGTCTTCTATCTCTGACTCTACTGACCATGTTTTTCTTCTATCTCTGACTCTACTGACCACGTCTTCTATCGCTGACTCTCCTGACAACATCTTTCTTCTATCTCTGACTCTACTGACAACGTCTTTCTTCTATCTCTGACTCTACTGACCACGTCTGCTATCTCTGACTCTACCCACAAGGTCTTTCTTCTATCTCTGACTCTACTGACAAGGTCTTTCTTCTATCTCTGACTCCTCTGACCACTTCTTTCTTCTATCTCTGCCTCTACTGACCACGTCTGTCTTCTATCTCTGACTCTACTGACCACGTTTTTCTTCTATCTCTGACTCTACTGACCACGTCTTTCTTCTGTCTCAGACTCTACTCACAACGTCTTCTATCTCTGACTCTACTGACCACTTCTTCTATCTCTGACTCTACTGACCATGTTTTTCTTCTATCTCTGACTCTACTGACCACGTCTTCTATCTCTGACTCTACTGACCATGTTTTTCTTCTATCTCTGACTCTACTGACCACGTCTTCTATCTCTGACTCTACTGACCATGTTTTCTTCTATCTCTGACTCTACTGACCACGTCTTCTATCTCTGACTCTACTGACCACGTCTTCTATCTCTGACTCTGCTGACCACGTCTTCTATCTCTGACTCTACTGACCACGTTTTCTTCTATCTCGAACTCTACTGACCACGTTTTCTTCTATCTCTGACTCTACTGACCACATCTTCTATCTCTGACTCTACTGACAACGTCTTTATTCTATGTCTGACACTACTGACAATGTCTTTCTTCTATCTCTGACTCTACTGACAACATCTTTCTTCTATCTCTGACTCTACTGACCACGTCTTTCTTCTATCTCTGACTCTACTCACAATGTCTTTCTTCTATCTCTGACTCTACTGACCACGTCTGCTATCTCTGACTCTACCCACAAGGTCTTTCGTCTATCTCTGACTCTACTGACAAGGTCTTTCTTCTATCTCTGACTCCACTGACCACTTCTTTCTTCTATCTCTGCCTCTACTGACCACGTCTGTCTTCTATCTCTGACTCTACTGACCACGTTTTTCTTCTATCTCTGACTCTACTGACCACGTCTTCTATCTCTGACTCTACTGACAACGTCTTTCTTCTATCTCTGCCTCTACTGACAACGTCTTTCTATCTCTGACTCTACTGACCACGTCTTCTATCTCTGACTCTACTGACCACGTCTTCTATCTCTGACTCTACTGATCACGTCTTTCTATCTCTGACTCTACTGACAACATCTTTCTTCTATCTCTGACTCTACTGACAACATCTTTCTTCTATCTCAGACTCTACTGACCACGTCTGCTATCTCTGACTCTACCCACAAGGTCTTTCTTCTATCTCTGACTCTACTGACAAGGTCTTTCTTCTATCTCTGACTCCTCTGACCACTTCTTTCTTCTATCTCTGCCTCTACTGACCACGTCTGTCTTCTATCTCTGACTCTACTGACCACGTTTTCTTCTATCTCTGACTCTACTGACCACGTCTTTCTTCTGTCTCTGACTCTACTGACCACGTCTTTCTTCTATCCCTGACTCTACTGACCACGTCTTTCTTCTATGTCTGACACTACTGACAATGTCTTTCTTCTATCTCTGACTCTACTGACAACATCTTTCTTCTATCTCTGACTCTACTGACCACATCTTTCTTCTATCTCTGACTCTACTCACAATGTCTTTCTTCTATCTCTGACTCTACTGACCACGTCTGCTATCTCTGACTCTACCCACAAGGTCTTTCTTCTATCTCTGACTCTACTGACAAGGTCTTTCTTCTATCTCTGACTCCACTGACCACTTCTTTCTTCTATCTCTGCCTCTACTGACCACGTCTGTCTTCTATCTCTGACTCTACTGACCACGTCTTCTATCTCTGACTCTACTGACCACGTCTTCTATCTCTGACTCTACTGACCACGTCTTCTATCTCTGACTCTACTGATCACGTCTTTCTATCTCTGACTCTACTGACAACATCTTTCTTCTATCTCTGACTCTACTGACAACATCTTTCTTCTATCTCAGACTCTACTGACCACGTCTGCTATCTCTGACTCTACCCACAAGGTCTTTCTTCTATCTCTGACTCTACTGACAAGGTCTTTCTTCTATCTCTGACTCCTCTGACCACTTCTTTCTTCTATCTCTGCCTCTACTGACCACGTCTGTCTTCTATCTCTGACTCTACTGACCACGTTTTCTTCTATCTCTGACTCTACTGACCACGTCTTTCTTCTGTCTCTGACTCTACTGACCACGTCTTTCTTCTATCCCTGACTCTACTGACCACGTCTTTCTTCTATCTTTGACTCTACTGACTCTTCTATCTCTGACTCTACTGACCATGTTTTCTTCTCTTCTCTACTCTCTTCTATCGACTCTCCTGACAACATCTTTCTTCTATCTCTGACTCTACTGACAACGTCTTTCTTCTATCTCTGACTCTACTGACCACGTCTGCATCTCTGACTCTACCCACAAGGTCTTTCTTCTATCTCTGACTCTACTGACAAGGTCTTTCTTCTATCTCTGACTCCTCTGACCACTTCTTTCTTCTATCTCTGCCTCTACTGACCACGTCTGTCTTCTATCTCTGACTCTACTGACCACGTTTTCTTCTATCTCTGACTCTACTGACCACGTCTTTCTTCTGTCTCAGACTCTACTCACAACGTCTTCTATCTCTGACTCTACTGACCACTTCTTCTATCTCTGACTCTACTGACCATGTTTTCTTCTATCTCTGACTCTACTGACCACGTCTTCTATCTCTGACTCTACTGACCATGTTTTCTTCTATCTCTGACTCTACTGACCACGTCTTCTATCTCTGACTCTACTGACCATGTTTTCTTCTATCTCTGACTCTACTGACCACGTCTTCTATCTCTGACTCTACTGACCACGTCTTCTATCTCTGACTCTGCTGACCACGTCTTCTATCTCTGACTCTACTGACCACGTTTTTCTTCTATCTCGAACTCTACTGACCACGTTTTCTTCTATCTCTGACTCTACTGACCACATCTTCTATCTCTGACTCTACTGACAACGTCTTTATTCTATGTCTGACACTACTGACAATGTCTTTCTTCTATCTCTGACTCTACTGACAACATCTTTCTTCTATCTCTGACTCTACTGACCACGTCTTTCTTCTATCTCTGACTCTACTCACAATGTCTTTCTTCTATCTCTGACTCTACTGACCACGTCTGCTATCTCTGACTCTACCCACAAGGTCTTTCGTCTATCTCTGACTCTACTGACAAGGTCTTTCTTCTATCTCTGACTCCACTGACCACTTCTTTCTTCTATCTCTGCCTCTACTGACCACGTCTGTCTTCTATCTCTGACTCTACTGACCACGTTTTCTTCTATCTCTGACTCTACTGACCACGTCTTCTATCTCTGACTCTACTGACAACGTCTTTCTTCTATCTCTGCCTCTACTGACAACGTCTTTCTATCTCTGACTCTACTGACCACGTCTTCTATCTCTGACTCTACTGACCACGTCTTCTATCTCTGACTCTACTGATCACGTCTTTCTATCTCTGACTCTACTGACAACATCTTTCTTCTATCTCTGACTCTACTGACAACATCTTTCTTCTATCTCAGACTCTACTGACCACGTCTGCTATCTCTGACTCTACCCACAAGGTCTTTCTTCTATCTCTGACTCTACTGACAAGGTCTTTCTTCTATCTCTGACTCCTCTGACCACTTCTTTCTTCTATCTCTGCCTCTACTGACCACGTCTGTCTTCTATCTCTGACTCTACTGACCACGTTTTCTTCTATCTCTGACTCTACTGACCACGTCTTTCTTCTGTCTCTGACTCTACTGACCACGTCTTTCTTCTATCCCTGACTCTACTGACCACGTCTTTCTTCTATGTCTGACACTACTGACAATGTCTTTCTTCTATCTCTGACTCTACTGACAACATCTTTCTTCTATCTCTGACTCTACTGACCACATCTTTCTTCTATCTCTGACTCTACTCACAATGTCTTTCTTCTATCTCTGACTCTACTGACCACGTCTGCTATCTCTGACTCTACCCACAAGGTCTTTCTTCTATCTCTGACTCTACTGACAAGGTCTTTCTTCTATCTCTGACTCCACTGACCACTTCTTTCTTCTATCTCTGCCTCTACTGACCACGTCTGTCTTCTATCTCTGACTCTACTGACCACGTCTTCTATCTCTGACTCTACTGACCACGTCTTCTATCTCTGACTCTACTGACCACGTCTTCTATCTCTGACTCTACTGATCACGTCTTTCTATCTCTGACTCTACTGACAACATCTTTCTTCTATCTCTGACTCTACTGACAACATCTTTCTTCTATCTCAGACTCTACTGACCACGTCTGCTATCTCTGACTCTACCCACAAGGTCTTTCTTCTATCTCTGACTCTACTGACAAGGTCTTTCTTCTATCTCTGACTCCTCTGACCACTTCTTTCTTCTATCTCTGCCTCTACTGACCACGTCTGTCTTCTATCTCTGACTCTACTGACCACGTTTTCTTCTATCTCTGACTCTACTGACCACGTCTTTCTTCTGTCTCTGACTCTACTGACCACGTCTTTCTTCTATCCCTGACTCTACTGACCACGTCTTTCTTCTATCTTTGACTCTACTGACCACGTCTTCTATCTCTGACTCTACTGACCATGTTTTCTTCTATCTCTGACTCTACTGACCACGTCTTCTATCGCTGACTCTCCTGACAACATCTTTCTTCTATCTCTGACTCTACTGACAACGTCTTTCTTCTATCTCTGACTCTACTGACCACGTCTGCTATCTCTGACTCTACTGACAACGTCTTTCTTCTATCTCTGACTCTACTGACCACGTCTGCTATCTCTGACTCTACCCACAAGGTCTTTCTTCTATCTCTGACTCTACTGACAAGGTCTTTCTTCTATCTCTGACTCCTCTGACCACTTCTTTCTTCTATCTCTGCCTCTACTGACCACGTCTGTCTTCTATCTCTGACTCTACTGACCACGTTTTTCTTCTATCTCTGACTCTACTGACCACGTCTTTCTTCTGTCTCTGACTCTACTCACAACGTCTTCTATCTCTGACTCTACTGACCACATCTTCTATCTCTGACTCTACTGACAACATCTTTCTTCTATCTCTGACTCTACTGACCACATCTTATATCTCTGACTCTACTGACCACATCTTCAATCTCTGACTCTACTGACCACATCTTCTATCTCTGACTCTACTGACAACGTCTTTCTTCTATCTCTGACTCTACTGACCACGTCTTCTATCTCTGCCTCTACTGACCACGTCTTCTATCTCTGCCTCTACTGACCACGTAATTCTTCTATCTCTGACTCTACTGACCACGTCTTCTATCTCTGACTCTACTGACCACGTCTTCTATCTCTGACTCTACTGATCACGTCTGCTATCTCTGACTCTACCCACAAGGTCTTTCTTCTATTTCTGACTCTACTGACCACGTCTTCTATCTCTGACTCCTCTGACCACTTCTTTCTTCTATCTCTGCCCCTACTGACCACGTCTGTCTTCTATCTCTGACTCTACTGACAAGGTCTTTCTTCAATCTCTGCCTCTACTGACCACATCTGTCTTCTATCTCTGACTCTACTGACCACGTTTTTCTTATATCTCTGACTCTACTGACCACGTCTTCTATCTCTGCCTCTACTGACCACGTCTTCTATCTCTGCCTCTACTGACCACGTAATTCTTCTATCTCTGACTCTACTGACCACGTCTTTTATCTCTAACTCTACTGACCACGTCTTCTATCTCTGACTCTACTGACCACGTCTTCTATCTCTGACTCTACTGACCACGTTTTTCTTCTATCTCTGACTCTACTGACCACGTCTTCTATCTCTGACTCTACTGACAACATCTTTCTTCTATCTCTGACTCTACTGACAACGTCTTTCTTCTATGTCTGAAACTACTGACAACGTCTTTCTTCTATCTCTGACTCTACTGACAACGTCTTTCTTCTGTCTCTGACTCCACTGACCACTTCTTTCTTCTATCTCTGCCTCTACTGACCACATCTGTCTTCTATCTCTGACTCTACTGACCACGTCTTTCTTCTATCTCTGACTTTACTGACAACGTCTTTCTATCTCTGACTCTACTGACCACGTCTTCTATCTCTGACTCTACTGACCACGTCTTCTATCTCTGACTCTACTGACCACATCTTCTATCTCTGACTCTACTGACCACGTCTTCTATCTCTGACTCTACTGACCACGTCTTCTATCTCTGACTCTAATGATCACGTCTTTCTATCTCTGACTCTACTGACCACGTCTTCTATCTCTGACTCTACTGACAACGTCTTTCTTCTATCTCTGACTCTACTGACAACGTCTTTCTATCTCTGACTCTACTGACCACGTCTTCTATCTCTGACTCTACTGATCACGTCTTTCTATCTCTGACTCTACTGACAACATCTTTCTTCTATCTCTGACTCTACTGACAACATCTTTCTTCTATCTCTGACTCTACTGACCACGTCTGCTATCTCTGACTCTACCCACAAGGTCTTTCTTCTATCTCTGACTCTACTGACAAGGTCTTTCTTCTATCTCTGACTCCTCTGACCACTTCTTTCTTCTATCTCTGCCTCTACTGACCACGTCTGTCTTCTATCTCTGACTCTACTGACCACGTTTTCTTCTATCTCTGACTCTACTGACCACGTCTTTCTTCTGTCTCTGACTCTACTGACCACGTCTTTCTTCTATCCCTGACTCTACTGACCACGTCTTTCTTCTATCTTTGACTCTACTGACCACGTCTTCTATCTCTGACTCTACTGACCATGTTTTCTTCTATCTCTGACTCTACTGACCACGTCTTCTATCGCTGACTCTCCTGACAACATCTTTCTTCTATCTCTGACTCTACTGACAACGTCTTTCTTCTATCTCTGACTCTACTGACCACGTCTGCTATCTCTGACTCTACCCACAAGGTCTTTCTTCTATCTCTGACTCTACTGACAAGGTCTTTCTTCTATCTCTGACTCCTCTGACCACTTCTTTCTTCTATCTCTGCCTCTACTGACCACGTCTGTCTTCTATCTCTGACTCTACTGACCACGTCTTTCTTCTGTCTCTGACTCTACTCACAACGTCTTCTATCTCTGACTCTACTGACCACTTCTTCTATCTCTGACTCTACTGACCATGTTTTTCTTCTATCTCTGACTCTACTGACCACGTCTTCTATCTCTGACTCTACTGACCATGTTTTCTTCTATCTCTGACTCTACTGACCACGTCTTCTATCTCTGACTCTACTGAACATGTTTTCTTATATCTCTGACTCTACTGACCACGTCTTCTATCTCTGACTCTACTGACCACGTCTTCTATCTCTGACTCTGCTGACCACGTCTTCTATCTCTGACTCTACTGACCACGTTTTCTTCTATCTCAAACTCTACTGACCACGTTTTCTTCTATCTCTGACTCTACTGACCACATCTTCTATCTCTGACTCTACTGACAACGTCTTTATTCTATGTCTGACACTACTGACAATGTCTTTCTTCTATCTCTGACTCTACTGACAACATCTTTCTTCTATCTCTGACTCTACTGACCACGTCTTTCTTCTATCTCTGACTCTACTCACAATGTCTTTCTTCTATCTCTGACTCTACTGACCACGTCTGCTATCTCTGACTCTACCCACAAGGTCTTTCGTCTATCTCTGACTCTACTGACAAGGTCTTTCTTCTATCTCTGACTCCACTGACCACTTCTTTCTTCTATCTCTGCCTCTACTGACCACGTCTGTCTTCTATCTCTGACTCTACTGACCACGTTTTTCTTCTATCTCTGACTCTACTGACCACGTCTTCTATCTCTGACTCTACTGACAACGTCTTTCTTCTATCTCTGCCTCTACTGACAACGTCTTTCTATCTCTGACTCTACTGACCACGTCTTCTATCTCTGACTCTACTGACCACGTCTTCTATCTCTGACTCTACTGATCACGTCTTTCTATCTCTGACTCTACTGACAACATCTTTCTTCTATCTCTGACTCTACTGACAACATCTTTCTTCTATCTCAGACTCTACTGACCACGTCTGCTATCTCTGACTCTACCCACAAGGTCTTTCTTCTATCTCTGACTCTACTGACAAGGTCTTTCTTCTATCTCTGACTCCTCTGACCACTTCTTTCTTCTATCTCTGCCTCTACTGACCACGTCTGTCTTCTATCTCTGACTCTACTGACCACGTTTTTCTTCTATCTCTGACTCTACTGACCACGTCTTTCTTCTGTCTCTGACTCTACTGACCACGTCTTTCTTCTATCCCTGACTCTACTGACCACGTCTTTCTTCTATGTCTGACACTACTGACAATGTCTTTCTTCTATCTCTGACTCTACTGACAACATCTTTCTTCTATCTCTGACTCTACTGACCACATCTTTCTTCTATCTCTGACTCTACTCACAATGTCTTTCTTCTATCTCTGACTCTACTGACCACGTCTGCTATCTCTGACTCTACCCACAAGGTCTTTCTTCTATCTCTGACTCTACTGACAAGGTCTTTCTTCTATCTCTGACTCCACTGACCACTTCTTTCTTCTATCTCTGCCTCTACTGACCACGTCTGTCTTCTATCTCTGACTCTACTGACCACGTCTTCTATCTCTGACTCTACTGACCACGTCTTCTATCTCTGACTCTACTGACCACGTCTTCTATCTCTGACTCTACTGATCACGTCTTTCTATCTCTGACTCTACTGACAACATCTTTCTTCTATCTCTGACTCTACTGACAACATCTTTCTTCTATCTCAGACTCTACTGACCACGTCTGCTATCTCTGACTCTACCCACAAGGTCTTTCTTCTATCTCTGACTCTACTGACAAGGTCTTTCTTCTATCTCTGACTCCTCTGACCACTTCTTTCTTCTATCTGCCTCTACTGACCACGTCTGTCTTCTATCTCTGACTCTACTGACCACGTTTTTCTTCTATCTCTGACTCTACTGACCACGTCTTTCTTCTGTCTCTGACTCTACTGACCACGTCTTTCTTCTATCCCTGACTCTACTGACCACGTCTTTCTTCTATCTTTGACTCTACTGACCACGTCTTCTATCTCTGACTCTACTGACCATGTTTTTCTTCTATCTCTGACTCTACTGACCACGTCTTCTATCGCTGACTCTCCTGACAACATCTTTCTTCTATCTCTGACTCTACTGACAACGTCTTTCTTCTATCTCTGACTCTACTGACCACGTCTGCTATCTCTGACTCTACCCACAAGGTCTTTCTTCTATCTCTGACTCTACTGACAAGGTCTTTCTTCTATCTCTGACTCCTCTGACCACTTCTTTCTTCTATCTCTGCCTCTACTGACCACGTATGTCTTCTATCTCTGACTCTACTGACCACGTTTTTCTTCTATCTCTGACTCTACTGACCACGTCTTTCTTCTGTCTCTGACTCTACTCACAACGTCTTCTATCTCTGACTCTACTGACCACTTCTTCTATCTCTGACTCTACTGACCATGTTTTTCTTCTATCTCTGACTCTACTGACCACGTCTTCTATCTCTGACTCTACTGACCATGTTTTTCTTCTATCTCTGACTCTACTGACCACGTCTTCTATCTCTGACTCTACTGACCATGTTTTTCTTCTATCTCTGACTCTACTGACCACGTCTTCTATCTCTGACTCTACTGACCACGTCTTCTATCTCTGACTCTGCTGACCACGTCTTCTATCTCTGACTCTACTGACCACGTTTTCTTCTATCTCGAACTCTACTGACCACGTTTTCTTCTATCTCTGACTCTACTGACCACATCTTCTATCTCTGACTCTACTGACAACGTCTTTATTCTATGTCTGACACTACTGACAATGTCTTTCTTCTATCTCTGACTCTACTGACAACATCTTTCTTCTATCTCTGACTCTACTGACCACGTCTTTCTTCTATCTCTGACTCTACTCACAATGTCTTTCTTCTATCTCTGACTCTACTGACCACGTCTGCTATCTCTGACTCTACCCACAAGGTCTTTCGTCTATCTCTGACTCTACTGACAAGGTCTTTCTTCTATCTCTGACTCCACTGACCACTTCTTTCTTCTATCTCTGCCTCTACTGACCACGTCTGTCTTCTATCTCTGACTCTACTGACCACGTTTTTCTTCTATCTCTGACTCTACTGACCACGTCTTCTATCTCTGACTCTACTGACAACGTCTTTCTTCTATCTCTGCCTCTACTGACAACGTCTTTCTATCTCTGACTCTACTGACCACGTCTTCTATCTCTGACTCTACTGACCACGTCTTCTATCTCTGACTCTACTGATCACGTCTTTCTATCTCTGACTCTACTGACAACATCTTTCTTCTATCTCTGACTCTACTGACAACATCTTTCTTCTATCTCAGACTCTACTGACCACGTCTGCTATCTCTGACTCTACCCACAAGGTCTTTCTTCTATCTCTGACTCTACTGACAAGCTCTTTCTTCTATCTCTGACTCCTCTGACCACTTCTTTCTTCTATCTCTGCCTCTACTGACCACGTCTGTCTTCTATCTCTGACTCTACTGACCACGTTTTTCTTCTATCTCTGACTCTACTGACCACGTCTTTCTTCTGTCTCTGACTCTACTGACCACGTCTTTCTTCTATCCCTGACTCTACTGACCACGTCTTTCTTCTATGTCTGACACTACTGACAATGTCTTTCTTCTATCTCTGACTCTACTGACAACATCTTTCTTCTATCTCTGACTCTACTGACCACATCTTTCTTCTATCTCTGACTCTACTCACAATGTCTTTCTTCTATCTCTGACTCTACTGACCACGTCTGCTATCTCTGACTCTACCCACAAGGTCTTTCTTCTATCTCTGACTCTACTGACAAGGTCTTTCTTCTATCTCTGACTCCACTGACCACTTCTTTCTTCTATCTCTGCCTCTACTGACCACGTCTGTCTTCTATCTCTGACTCTACTGACCACGTCTTCTATCTCTGACTCTACTGACCACGTCTTCTATCTCTGACTCTACTGACCACGTCTTCTATCTCTGACTCTACTGATCACGTCTTTCTATCTCTGACTCTACTGACAACATCTTTCTTCTATCTCTGACTCTACTGACAACATCTTTCTTCTATCTCAGACTCTACTGACCACGTCTGCTATCTCTGACTCTACCCACAAGGTCTTTCTTCTATCTCTGACTCTACTGACAAGGTCTTTCTTCTATCTCTGACTCCTCTGACCACTTCTTTCTTCTATCTCTGCCTCTACTGACCACGTCTGTCTTCTATCTCTGACTCTACTGACCACGTTTTTCTTCTATCTCTGACTCTACTGACCACGTCTTTCTTCTGTCTCTGACTCTACTGACCACGTCTTTCTTCTATCCCTGACTCTACTGACCACGTCTTTCTTCTATCTTTGACTCTACTGACCACGTCTTCTATCTCTGACTCTACTGACCATGTTTTTCTTCTATCTCTGACTCTACTGACCACGTCTTCTATCGCTGACTCTCCTGACAACATCTTTCTTCTATCTCTGACTCTACTGACAACGTCTTTCTTCTATCTCTGACTCTACTGACCACGTCTGCTATCTCTGACTCTACCCACAAGGTCTTTCTTCTATCTCTGACTCTACTGACAAGGTCTTTCTTCTATCTCTGACTCCTCTGACCACTTCTTTCTTCTATCTCTGCCTCTACTGACCACGTCTGTCTTCTATCTCTGACTCTACTGACCACGTTTTTCTTCTATCTCTGACTCTACTGACCACGTCTTTCTTCTGTCTCAGACTCTACTCACAACGTCTTCTATCTCTGACTCTACTGACCACTTCTTCTATCTCTGACTCTACTGACCATGTTTTTCTTCTATCTCTGACTCTACTGACCACGTCTTCTATCGCTGACTCTCCTGACAACATCTTTCTTCTATCTCTGACTCTACTGACAACGTCTTTCTTCTATCTCTGACTCTACTGACCACGTCTGCTATCTCTGACTCTACCCACAAGGTCTTTCTTCTATCTCTGACTCTACTGACAAGGTCTTTCTTCTATCTCTGACTCCTCTGACCACTTCTTTCTTCTATCTCTGCCTCTACTGACCACGTCTGTCTTCTATCTCTGACTCTACTGACCACGTTTTCTTCTATCTCTGACTCTACTGACCACGTCTTCTATCTCTGACTCTACTGACAACGTCTTTCTTCTATCTCTGCCTCTACTGACAACGTCTTTCTATCTCTGACTCTACTGACCACGTCTTCTATCTCTGACTCTACTGACCCGTCTTCTATCTCTGACTCTACTGATCACGTCTTTCTATCTCTGACTCTACTGACAACATCTTTCTTCTATCTCTGACTCTACTGACAACATCTTTCTTCTATCTCAGACTCTACTGACCACGTCTGCTATCTCTGACTCTACCCACAAGGTCTTTCTTCTATCTCTGACTCTACTGACAAGGTCTTTCTTCTATCTCTGACTCCTCTGACCACTTCTTTCTTCTATCTCTGCCTCTACTGACCACGTCTGTCTTCTATCTCTGACTCTACTGACCACGTTTTTCTTCTATCTCTGACTCTACTGACCACGTCTTTCTTCTGTCTCTGACTCTACTGACCACGTCTTTCTTCTATCCCTGACTCTACTGACCACGTCTTTCTTCTATGTCTGACACTACTGACAATGTCTTTCTTCTATCTCTGACTCTACTGACAACATCTTTCTTCTATCTCTGACTCTACTGACCACATCTTTCTTCTATCTCTGACTCTACTCACAATGTCTTTCTTCTATCTCTGACTCTACTGACCACGTCTGCTATCTCTGACTCTACCCACAAGGTCTTTCTTCTATCTCTGACTCTACTGACAAGGTCTTTCTTCTATCTCTGACTCCACTGACCACTTCTTCTATCTCTGACTCTACTGACCACGTCTTCTATCTCTGACTCTGCTGACCACGTCTTCTATCTCTGACTCTACTGACCACGTTTTTCTTCTATCTCGAACTCTACTGACCACGTTTTTCTTCTATCTCTGACTCTACTGACCACATCTTCTATCTCTGACTCTACTGACAACGTCTTTATTCTATGTCTGACACTACTGACCATGTTTTTCTTCTATCTCTGACTCTACTGACCACGTCTTCTATCTCTGACTCTACTGACCATGTTTTTCTTCTATCTCTGACTCTACTGACCACGTCTTCTATCTCTGACTCTACTGACCACGTCTTCTATCTCTGACTCTGCTGACCACGTCTTCTATCTCTGACTCTACTGACCACGTTTTTCTTCTATCTCGAACTCTACTGACCATGTTTTTCTTCTATCTCTGACTCTACTGACCACATCTTCTATCTCTGACTCTACTGACAACGTCTTTATTCTATGTCTGACACTACTGACAATGTCTTTCTTCTATCTCTGACTCTACTGACAACATCTTTCTTCTATCTCTGACTCTACTGACCACGTCTTTCTTCTATCTCTGACTCTACTCACAATGTCTTTCTTCTATCTCTGACTCTACTGACCACGTCTGCTATCTCTGACTCTACCCACAAGGTCTTTCGTCTATCTCTGACTCTACTGACAAGGTCTTTCTTCTATCTCTGACTCCACTGACCACTTCTTTCTTCTATCTCTGCCTCTACTGACCACGTCTGTCTTCTATCTCTGACTCTACTGACCACGTTTTCTTCTATCTCTGACTCTACTGACCACGTCTTCTATCTCTGACTCTACTGACAACGTCTTTCTTCTATCTCTGCCTCTACTGACAACGTCTTTCTATCTCTGACTCTACTGACCACGTCTTCTATCTCTGACTCTACTGACCACGTCTTCTATCTCTGACTCTACTGATCACGTCTTTCTATCTCTGACTCTACTGACAACATCTTTCTTCTATCTCTGACTCTACTGACAACATCTTTCTTCTATCTCAGACTCTACTGACCACGTCTGCTATCTCTGACTCTACCCACAAGGTCTTTCTTCTATCTCTGACTCTACTGACAAGGTCTTTCTTCTATCTCTGACTCCTCTGACCACTTCTTTCTTCTATCTCTGCCTCTACTGACCACGTCTGTCTTCTATCTCTGACTCTACTGACCACGTTTTTCTTCTATCTCTGACTCTACTGACCACGTCTTTCTTCTGTCTCTGACTCTACTGACCACGTCTTTCTTCTATCCCTGACTCTACTGACCACGTCTTTCTTCTATGTCTGACACTACTGACAATGTCTTTCTTCTATCTCTGACTCTACTGACAACATCTTTCTTCTATCTCTGACTCTACTGACCACATCTTTCTTCTATCTCTGACTCTACTCACAATGTCTTTCTTCTATCTCTGACTCTACTGACCACGTCTGCTATCTCTGACTCTACCCACAAGGTCTTTCTTCTATCTCTGACTCTACTGACAAGGTCTTTCTTCTATCTCTGACTCCACTGACCACTTCTTTCTTCTATCTCTGCCTCTACTGACCACGTCTGTCTTCTATCTCTGACTCTACTGACCACGTCTTCTATCTCTGACTCTACTGACCACGTCTTCTATCTCTGACTCTACTGACAACGTCTTTCTTCTATCTCTGACTCTACTGACAACGTCTTTCTATCTCTGACTCTACTGACCACGTCTTCTATCTCTGACTCTACTGACCACGCCTTTCTTCTGTCTCTGACTCTACTCACAACGTCTTCTATCTCTGACTCTACTGACCACTTCTTCTATCTCTGACTCTACTGACCATGTTTTTCTTCTATCTCTGACTCTACTGACCACGTCTTCTATCTCTGACTCTACTGACCATGTTTTTCTTCTATCTCTGACTCTACTGACCACGTCTTCTATCTCTGACTCTACTGACCACGTCTTCTATCTCTGACTCTGCTGACCACGTCTTCTATCTCTGACTCTACTGACCACGTTTTTCTTCTATCTCTGACTCTACTGACCACGTCTTCTATCTCTGACTCTACTGACCACGTTTTTCTTCTATCTCTGACTCTACTGACCACATCTTCTATCTCTGACTCTACTGACAACGTCTTTCTTCTATGTCTGACACTACTGACAATGTCTTTCTTCTATCTCTGACTCTACTGACAACATCTTTCTTCTATTTTTGACTCTACTGACCACGTCTTTCTTCTATCTCTGACTCTACTCACAACGTCTTTCTTCTATCTCTGACTCTACTGACCACGTCTGCTATCTCTGACTCTACCCACAAGGTCTTTCTTCTATCTCTGACTCTACTGACAAGGTCTTTCTTCTATCTCTGACTCCACTGACCACTTCTTTCTTCTATCTCTGCCTCTACTGACCACGTCAGTCTTCTATCTCTGACTCTACTGACCACATTTTTCTTCTATCTCTGACTCTACTGACCACGTCTTCTATCTCTGACTCTACTGACAACGTCTTTCTTCTATCTCTGACTCTACTGACAACGTCTTTCTATCTCTGACTCTACTGACCACGTCTTCTATCTCTGACTCTACTGACCACGTCTTCTATCTCTGACTCTACTGATCACGTCTTTCTATCTCTGACTCTACTGACAACATCTTTCTTCTATCTCTGACTCTACTGACAACATCTTTCTTCTATCTCTGACTCTACTGACCACGTCTGCTATCTCTGACTCTACCCACAAGGTCTTTCTTCTATCTCT